>NW_018128112.1:345885-358452 GCF_001952655.1 Monopterus albus | reverse complement strand
CTCTATAATTTCCTTTTCAACTATTGGCTTCAAAAACATAGAACTCATGTTCCTTTCGATTGTATTATTATTTATAGTGACGGCTGTATCATCTGTACAAATGCTTCTTGCTAAACCAGGACCAACATTCACAAAGAACCTATTAAACTTATCTACTACATCCTCCAATCTATTGACCGGTGTATCATTATCCCTAAAATATTGAGGGTAGTTACTCTTGCTGGAACTGTTTCTAATCAATTTATTTAATATATTCCAAGTACCTTTCATGTTATTTTTATTATCCTCTAATACTTTAGAGTAATATAGTTTCTTAGATCTCCTCAAAATCTCAATTAATTTGTTCTTATATGACTTATATTTTTCTTCCGCCTTCTTTGACCTGTCCTTTATGAATTCTTTATATAATGCATTCTTCTTTTTACATTCATTCTGTAATCCCTTACTCATCCACGGTTTCCCACTGTAATTCCTCTTGTTTTTATATTGCTTACGAGGACAGTTCCTGTCATATACATTCTTAAATATATTTTAAAAATGCTCATATGCTTTATCTAAGTCTTCCTCTCTGTAAACTGATTCCCAGTTTTGCCCCATAAAATCCTCTTTTAGCCTCCTTACAGCATGTTCATTCGTCACCCTCCTATAGAAAAGATTTGTTTTTGGCCTCTCTTTTCTATACTGGCCCTCATAAACCACAAATACTGGTAGATGATCACTAATATCATTTATAAGTAATCCACTTGTCATTTTGCTGTCAATAACATTGGTAAGTATATTATCTATTAGTGTTGCATGCTGGGTTGTTACTCTACTTGGTTTTGTAATTTTTGGGTATAAACTGCATCTATATATTGTGTTAATAAACTCCTCAGTAGAATTTAACAAATCTATATTGAAGTCACCACATATGAACATTAATTTATGTTCATGTTCCACTTGACATTAGTCAGCCTGCGGGTGACAGAACCAGTCTGGTGGGTAACAGCCTTTTTGCTACCTTGCCAATTTGCCCTGCTCCATCCAGCTTGTCAGCATCAAAACCAGAGAAAAACACTCAGGTGGCAAAATGCTGAGCACGTTAAGACTTGTTCTGCAATTTGTATTACAGCCTGAGGTCTTCTACCTCCACCGCTGAACACTCACCACCTCTAACCCTTTCCATCTCAAACAATAGCCTTAAGACATGGCACTGGGGCTGTATGACCGAACAGGACAGGACCTAACCTGTTCCCAAGCTTACATCATGAACTGAGGCCTGTGCAGATGACTCTGCTCAGGAATAAAGCAGCCCTGTAAACATGATCCTTGTTTCGTAACAACAATGTGCCAACAACAGTCAGACAGCAGAACAGCCTAAACCAGTTATACAGAGAGACGGTCTCACCTGTCACTCTGCTTATCTAACCACAGTTGGCTTTCTGCAGAGTAATCAGTTTCTTTTGTTCTTTGGTGCAGTGATACATGACCCACAGGTCAAATCAGAAAGGTTCATATTAGTCTCCAAAGATCTTTAAGCAGCAGGAGACCTGCCGTTGTGGAGCAGGGACCCTAGTCAATCTGCAAGGGTTGCGTTCCACCACAGGATTACTGGCTGCCTCCTGGGGCTGCAGTGAGGTCTGGCAGTGTTTGGTGCTGACTGATCGCTTTGCTGAAAAGAGGCTTAATCACACAGCAACCTCTGGCTTGTTGGATCAACAGCGCCATGCCAGGTTTCTAAGTCCCACCTAGGGATGAGCTGTGCTTTGAGGTGATGCAGTCACCGTGCACCTGTCAGACCCTTGCAGCACGAGGCATGCATGTTGTTTCCTGAATTCTGACATGTGGGGATGTTTCTTTAGTCTCTCTGCTAACCAACTGAGAAAGAACCTAAAAATACCTTAAAGATTGACAGACTTTTGCCCTGTTTTCCCTTCCTGTCCTTCCTCTCACTTAAGGATTTACTCCGTGCCAACAGAGCAGGACCAGAAAGCGGCTGTCTAGTTCCTGGCACAGCAGTCCTATAACACACAGGCAAGAAAGAGCGACACACCGGGCCATGTCATCACCTACTGTTTGACTCAGGACAGTTGACCTTCTTTGCACAACAGTCTGCTTGTAACTGTTTATTTTATATATAATTTTTTACAAGCATTGCTTGCTCCTGCACAACCTCCTATCAGAACCTATGCAATACTGTTTATATTTTTTAACTTTTTCCCAATATAAAATTTAGCCTGGAATATTTGGAATACATTCAGACCTTCTAATTGGATTCTATTTGAGGAATACAAATCAAAGCTAGTGAATATGGCTTAAAGCTTCTTTTGCTAAAAGGGACATTTTAGCACAGCCAGAGCTTCCCCCTTTTTCTACTACCTGAAATGAAATGATTCCCCCCAGCTACTGTATGTGGTGAAACTGCGCTTGCCTTTGATTTGGTGCATGTGAAACAGTCAGCGTGAAATGGTGGCTGAGCGAGACAAACTGTGCTAATCCACACTAAGCCAGTCCAGTTCTTACTTCATTCTCCTATTCATTTGCCTGACATCTTCTGTTCTTAGTCCGTTAGGAGTGACAGGAGACAGTGCAACAGGAAGATTAAATAAAACCTGTTCCCCTCACTTCTTAACCTCATTAACATGAAACATGTTTCAAGGCAGCAAATTAACTGACCAGCATAACTTATGATTTCTCTCTTTTTTTGTTTTGTTTTGAAAGGCTTTCATTTTTGTCTCACAGATTGTAAATAGGTCTCTGAATGCCGTAGAATGAGACACACACTGAGAAAATTCTTGGTGCGAAGCAGGGATAAAATCAAAGTGTTGGGGATGATTGGGAAAATAACAACAATGCCTTTGTTTTATTAATAAGGAGCATGATGGCTTTTCTGTTTTCATTGAAATGAAACACAATCATGTCCGTTGAAGGAAAGCTTTCTATCCAAGAACCCAAGGCACCGATTACCTAATTTACTTTGAAACTTTCTCTGTTTAAAGGGGAAGGGGACAAAACCCCTGTTTGACATGTAAGTTTTTCATTTGTGGCTTTATGTGGGATGTTTTATTATGGAGTCAACAACACTGGAGTTGTCAATGCAGGATTTTACTTTGCTCAAACCTTGCAGCTAATGTCGCAACCGGGAGGCAGGGGGTCAGGGGTTGGCTCCAATCCAGCTGGGCTTGAGAGCAAAAACAGCTGTTGTCACATTTTCATCAGGACGTTCAGTGACTATGGTGAAGTGTTTTAAAAATACAAATGATGCACCGCGGTTTATTTTAACACAAACAAACAGACTGTCAGGTGTGATTATTATTGTGCGTTTGTTTTTTCAGTTTCAGTGCTGTGTGTACAAAATGTATTATTACTCAAGCGTGTAGCATTGCCCAATAAGACTTAAATACATAACAGCATTTCAGAAGGAGGACACCTGGAAACAAATTACAATACAAAACATTTCAGTTTTTATCTCTGCAGTCTATCTATTCTACTCAACTTCACTATTTCAGACAATGCAGCAGCATTTAAATGCACCACAGTCTTCTTTTTGAAAGTGTTCCCCAAATGTAGAAAGCCAACAGACTTGTGCCAAAATCCAACAAAAGATATAGTAATTGGTCCAGCCTGCTGTGACCAA
Source organism: Monopterus albus (assembly GCF_001952655.1). Lineage (NCBI taxonomy): Eukaryota > Metazoa > Chordata > Actinopteri > Synbranchiformes > Synbranchidae > Monopterus > Monopterus albus. The sequence goes on along the minus strand of NW_018128112.1, from coordinate 354,836 downwards.
AAGCCTCTCTGCTGTGACACTATTTATGTAAATCTACTGAAACAAATGAGCTGTTGAGCTTTGTTTTTATCTTACTGTGAGGTACAGGTGGGTGGCAAATTAAAGGAAACACAAATAAATGAGTGGTCTCTTCCAAGATGACAATACTCCCATCTGTAAAGCACAAGGGGTCACTGAATAGTTTGATGATGTGAATCACATGGTTGTCTCAAACCAAACAGAACACCTATGGGAGAGTTTGGAGATACGTGTTAGACAGCGTGACTCTAAATTGCCCATAGGAGTGATTGTGGGTGTGTATGGTTGTCTGTCTCTACTGTATGTGTCAGCTCTGTGATAGACCGGTGACCTGTCCAGGGTGTACCCTACCTTTCACCCAATGTCAGCTGTGATAGGCTCCAGCACCCCACTACCCTCGCCATCATGATTGATGTATGTTAGACAGCGTCTCCACCACCATCATCAAAGGAACAAATAAGGGAATATCTTATGGAAGAATGGTGTTTATCCCTCCAGTAGAGTTCAAAGACTTGTAGCATCAATACCAAGGAGCGCTGAAGCTGTTCAGCTGGCATGTGGTGACCCAGGTTTTCCCTTTCATTTGTCACCCATCTGTATGTGGAAATGATTTTTTCTGGCTGATTATTTTATAAGGCTAAAGGCATTGTCTGACCTTATGCAATTATTCTAGCTCTGAATATAATATATTATAATACACTGTATGTATTAACAGACTTACTGAACTATGCATTTGCAGTATCTCTTGATGGAAAATATCACATTTAGCTAAATGGTCTTTTTTATTGTTGAGTTTTAGGGGTGATATTTTCTTCCCCCAAAATGTTATCTTTATAAAAGTTGTGGTTGGTGGGACGCAGTTATATGCCAAAAAGTTTTGTGTAAAATATTTGTTTTCATTATTGCAGAAAAAACAACCTATGTTAAATACTTGTTTTATATACACATCTATACAGATGACTCTATATGTATTGTGACATGACCTTATCTCACAACAAAATGATTGCAATAGGTGACTGCATATCATGAATCAGTTTCATTTGCACTCTGGATTTTGTTTATTTTGACATTAAATCTGTTATTTAAAAAAACTGCTTGGTTTCTCCCAATTTGCCATTTCCATAATTCCGATGCCATATGGATGCAAAGATGCAGCACCAGTGGATCTTGTTTATTCTAGGGCTTTACTCATTTACAAGCATAGAGCCACTAAGAAGCTTAGACACTCTTTACTAAACAGGACATTATAGCTGAGATTGAAAGTGTAATAAGTGTGCAAAAAGAGGAAATTACCAATCTTCCTTTTTAGATGTTGAAGTGTGTTAGTTTGTCAAATATGGGACGCTATGGGGTTATTCTGCATAACCTTTAATGATGATCCTGGCTGTGAGATGCTGATTATGGGTGTATTAATAGATATAAGATACAAAGGTCATTAGAAACAACTCCGCTCCATGGCTGAAGATACGATTAAAGCATGAATTATCTCTTCATTATTTGTCAAGATAAGGAATCAGTTTTTTTTTCTAAGTGCTGTTTTGTAAAGTATAGTACGGAAATAACACAAAAGTTGACTGCTTCAGTTTTCTCACTTGTGTGCGTGATTCATGTTTGCTCTGTTTATTCAGTGTTTTTCTGTGACACTGTTACTAAGCAGCATACAGTCACATGCAAACGTTTCCAGATGCAGTGTTTTTTTCTCCTGACGGACTCCTGGTCGGTTTCTTACAGCTCTGTCCTTGTATCATGTACACATGCTTTATCGTTATTGTTGGACCACTTGATATGACCTGGAAAATACAACACAAAGAACAGAGCATTTACAGAATTAAACACTATTTAAGGAATCAGTTGTACACAAATGTACCATAATAAGAAAAACAATGTGTTTTGCAGTCATTGCAGTTGGTTTGTTATTGCTTTGCCCAGTTTAATCATGATCTTTGTGATTTATTATTCATCACAGAAATTTTAGTCACCATTCTATTGAGCTATTATTATATGTCTGACTTGAATGATTGCTTGCCATACATCATCCGGTAGCCTATGATATAAATGACTAAACTCATGCAGTGGTGCTGTTGGTTGACAACTGGATATAAGCACAGCTATCCTTCATGCACAATAAGACTGTCTGGGCTTTCATTGTCTTTCATGACTATGGCTGTAAATACTTACTTTGATGACCTCTTCCGACACCTGGGCAGCCGACAGACCTTGCCACCTACGTTTAGAGAAAAGCAAACTAATTAGAAGGATGGTTGAATAAAAACAGAACCATTTCCAAATTGTTACAAAAGACAAAAGTCATACTTACAGCTAATGACCATTATACCTAGAATGAAGAGTACTGCTGCAATGGACAGTCCAGCATGGCGCAGGGACTGGTAGTCTGGACATATGAAGCACAACACTCAACACTTAATACAGACATGACAGGCAGTAACACAAAAACACAGTCACGTCAAATGTCTTACCGTAGGTAAAAGCTTGGTCAGACTTTGAATCTATGAGAAGTAAAAGTACAAAGAAAAGTAATGAATTAAATCTGACTGTTGAACACAGGAAGAAAAAACAGAGGATGACTGGGGAACAGCTGTCAGAGTTGGCAGGACAGATCTACTGACCACGCTGAGATGCTGTTGATAATCTATCAAAACCCTATCAGGCCAGCACATCACATCACAGGGACACAAATATCTTATCTCTTCTTGCATTAGTTACAACCGAGCATTAATCTGTTGGCAACAGAGGAAGCAAAGATCTCTGTTTTACTACTCCATCATGGGTTTTGTTTGGAAGACGGGGAACTGTGATACTGGCAGACTGTCCTGAGAAAACAATAAATCCACAATGCATGTGGCATTTAAGGTAAGTATGGAGTAGAAAATGTTTTAGTTACCCCGGGGATCAGTTTGATGGGTCCTTGTTTTGGTGGTTTTCTTCTTTATGGATGGGGAGGGTGTCGCTGTGGATGCTGAACAAAGAGACAGCAAAAGCATTAGTTTCCTTGGCATTTTTGTTTTTCTGACTCCCTTTCCTTCTTTAGTAAATCTTTATAAAGTCCAATATGTATAATACACAGCATTATAATATAAAAAAAAAATCATAGTTTTATGTATTGGAACACATTTTTTCTGGGACATACTGACACCTTCTCTTTGCCATACAAGTCCATACATAATTTCTTCTCATTAAATTCCAGGTACATTCCTATGCTGAACTCTATTTTAATTGAATTTCTGAATATTTCAGTAGGATGGCTCTCAGAGGAAATTCAGGCTGACACCTTTAAAAACATATCAACGCTCATCCTGTCTCTCTTACTCTTGTTCTTTCTCTTTCACCGGTGCAATAGAATGTGTATATATATCTTAAAAAAGGACAGAGAGTCTAACATTTTTCTAATTAACTTCTAATAATGAGTTTTAAAAGTATTCTGCATCCTCGATGGTGAAGCTTTCTATAAGGCCTTGCTACTGATGTGAGATGTTATAACCTATTGGAGTGCTCTCACTGTTCATCTACCAGCCAAACTCAATGGCTCCACCAACTGGGCACTGAACTGTGAGTGAGAGAGTGAAGACTGTTACCAAGAGTGCTAGAGCTCTTTGGTGTTGGTTCTTCTTTGGGAGCTAAAGAAAAAAAAAACAGATAAATAAAGATGAATGACATCAACTTAAATTGAAATGATTGGTGCGAGGTGCATCACAAAATGCAGGACCTGTTGACGTTGTCATTCCTGATGTGGTGGTGATGGTGCTCCCTTGGCTGGTAGTGCTAATGTGCTGCTCCGTGGTTTGCTCGGCAGGTGACGTTGCCAGGGAGGATTCCACACTTTTGGTGATGTTGTTTTCTCTTTTTCCTTTTACCGCAAGAAAACAAATTAATTATATCTGAAAGACAGTCCAGTTTTTCTAATAGGATTGCATAAAATACAATTAGATTTCTAGATAAATTAACATCTGCTAACATATATAACAACTACATTAATTCATTAAATGTGTTTATACTACTTGTATGTGAATGCAAAATAAGGGAATGTGTAGTGTTTCCATTTTCACTCTGTAGTAAGATTTTCCATACAAAGCATGGAACATGATGAACTTATAAATTATGATCCATTGTTAGAGTTTGCACTATGCAATACAACAGTGTTTCTTAGACTATAACAACATTAAATAAACTATAATTATAATTCAATAATATAATATGAATAATCTTCTTATTTATAATAATAGTATGTAATAGTATAACACTCACATGGTGCATGTTTTGTATTGCCAGTACTTTTAATATTTTAAGTACATTTTGCAACTAATACTTAACACACTTTTACTTAATTGACATTTTCATTGCAGGGCTTCTACAGTACATGTTACACAGTAGTTTTACATTGCAACTGAACAATGATACACCACAGATCAATAGATAGACAGATGATTATGGATAGTAACTTTAAAGAAAGAAATTACCTGGAGACATGGGTACTGTACCAGTGGTGGTTGGAGCAGTGGACATTGTTTGAGTGTTTTCCATATTCATGGGCTTCATTTGACCTGTGGTTGCAGGAATCTGAGCCCTTGACACTGTGTGGGGAAAAAGAACATTTTAATCACCAAAAACACAAGTCAAATGAAGCAGAGCAGGGCCACAATACACTACACGTTACAGGAAGAACAAAGAACAGTGTTGACTGTCCCAAACAATGCTGTGATATATTCTTGGCACAGGCTAGACTTGAGAATGTGTTTGGTCAATGCAGGGGAGAGAGGCCTGCACTGAGAGTATATGCAGTAATAATCCTGTGAGTGGGGCAGTGCAGCACAGTTACAAAGAAGTAGCTCTTACAAAACCTCTGGCTGTAACAGAGCTGGATTGTTGTGCGGAAAGACAGGACATTGAGGCCGTTGTCTGTTTAATCACTCAGCACCTTCCAATTAGTGCTGAAGCTCCGCAAAACCTCTGCTTTCTTGAGCTAATGCTGTGCTTCCAAGTTCTTTAATGAACTTAATTAAAGGACTTAGCTGATTGTAGTTTTTGTACAGTTCGATGTGTCAGATAAACTGTGTGGATAAAAACCTTGATTTTGATTTTAAATCTTTTGCATTAAAGTCAGATTGAGTTCTAAGACATTTAGTGTGAGCCATTATACGACAACTTGCCTAATACTGTGTACATAGGAGTCAGTATGGCAGTTGGTTAAAAAGGTTTAATGAAATGAAAAATTTTAATTCATAGTAGGTCAGCGTCATTAACAGTGAGCCTTGGGTTGCCATGACCTTGTTGCTGGTTCACTGTTTGTCCTTTCTTACAGACCTTTGGTAGGTACTAACCACTGCAGACTGGGAACACCCATCAAGACCTGTAGTGTGGGAGATGATCTGACCCAGTCATCAGGCATCACAGTTTGGCCCTTGTCAAATATGCTTGGATCCTTACACTTGCCCATTTTTCCTGCTTCCAACACATCAACATTTGGACTGAATGGTGACTTGTGCCTAATATACCCCACACACTGACAGGTGCCATTGTAACGAGATCATCGGTGTTATTCACTTCACCTGTCAGTGGTCATAATGTTATGGCTGATTAGTGTATTCTGTTATGATGATTTGTGACCAAAAGTCTTGTTTTAAACTTAGTTCACACTACTTCCAATTCAGTTCTTACACTCACCTTTTAACATGACAAACAGGAAAAGGATCAAACCCAAATAGATCTGGAAAAATAAAACATTTTATGAGAAGAGGTGGACCATTTATGTAGAAAGAGTAAACTAGGTTGCATCCCAAGTGTCTTAATAAATTGTATTTCAGCTTATTTTAACACAAATTATGAAAATAAAAATGAAATGAACTCAACCACATTATTACCACAAGATCGACAAAGTAATTCAGAACCTCTAAGATATTTCATTTGAGTCCATAAATAAAGACAGAAGGCATCTGTTGCAGAGGACTGGAGCAGATATACAACATCCAGATGAAACCTCATTAGCACACAGGAAGGCACTGTTAAATTTATACAAACTCTATTTATAGCCATGGTAATGATGTTATTCTGTATCCAGGGCCTGAGTACATGGCAAGCACATACATAATGTTAAAATAATGGATCTGTGTAAGTGACTGCAGTAAGACAGCAGTCACTTGGAAAAATTTTGCATGTTGCAAACAGGAAGATGTGCTCATTGAGGTTTGTGCCACATGGCCACTTCTCCTTCCTCCTAACGTACACAGGCGACACCACACACATTCTTTGCTCAGCATGAAAGAAAACAAATTCTTATATTGGGTGTCAAACTTTATAAGACAGACATATAACTACTGCTTTTTTTCCATTTGTCAAAAATGAGTGATTGAGGTTGCACATTGTGTATGCAATCCACCCACACGTCTCTGTTGAACTATGTAGCACTGTTGATCAAACTTCATCCCGTTTTTTAAGTTTGCTTCTGTCACCAAGTAAAAAGAGGCATTGGAGGATGTGTCAAAACAACTCCTTTTAACATAATGGAAATCCAGCACTGGCAAGTAGCGATCCCTGAATAATGGAGAAAAAAGAAAAAACAGACTTCCTCCCCCTCACAACATTTTGTCCCCAGCTTGAAATGAAACACTATAGTAAAACAGATGTAGGCAGTATTGTTTTATTTTATAGCAATACAAAGATCTACAGCAAAGGCATGTAGGGTGACAGATGCAACTCTAGGCCAGTGGCTCGGTTTGAATCCACCCCCAGCAGAAAATGAATCTCGATCTTTGACCTATCCTGGTGGCAGCTTGTCCTCTGGGCTTAGAACAGCGTGACAGGTGAGTGTCTGTGGCCGTCATGAGCTGCGACAGCTCAGATTAGCAGGTCATGCCAATCTTCATTTCACTCCAGAGCATATGTCAAGATGAGGCCTGTTTCCCCTGGGCTGTACAGGCGCCTGTCCCTTCCCCTAGCCCGACCCGCCTGTCTGTCTGTCACATCTAGCACTCTCACTCACTCTCCATCTGTTCATCCACTTGACTGTCATCCTCCATCAATCTAGTTTCATTCGGCTTCACCAAAACAGCCCTCAAGCCCTCTGATATATAGTCATCCATTCGGACTATTATGCTTACCTTAGTATCCATCCTGTGAGGTGCCCGAGCCCAGGGATTTGTCCACATCCTCATCATGCACGATGCTTTCCTTTGTATTTCCTATGTATGTCACTTCTGAAAAGGCTAATAGGGTAACTGCCTAACCACACCCATGTGCTCAGCATCGCTACTTCCTGATCTGATTGTGTTAACTCTATTTCAGTCTTTCACTCACCCACTCTTTCTCATGACATGGCCTCCTCCTTCTTGTTCTTTGGCTTTCTTTCTTCTCTGCTACCCTCTCAGCATAGTGGCATGTCTTTCCTTTTGTATCTCTGTATTTCCTACAGTGCACACTCTAGTTTTGTAGCCACGTGTTTGCTGGTCTGTTATCTTGTGTAGTTCACCATCTATTTCCGTGTTTATCTCTCTGTCAAAAGGTCCATCTGCCATCTGTGTCCATGTCGCTGCCTCACAAACAAGAAATTATGCAGCTTGTAAAAAGAAACTGTTTGTACATTCACTCAAAAATTGTGAAAAATTTTAACTGTACAGCTTCCTTTTATTTGTAAAAACTGCACTGCCCTGACTTGAACACAGTGACACTGACAAGGTTCTGTATGTGTGTGTATGTATTCATACTGTATGTGTGAATGTCAAGTGCCATCTATTCTTTACTTTAAACCTTTTCAACAAACATCTAAAGGAGTTTCTTGACTACATTTAAGACTTATCTGTTTTGCTACCAGGAACTGTCTTTACATTAACCCTCATTAATTAACTCTATTACATATTGCCATAAAAAAATCAATGGCTCCACGTTTATCACACTGAACAGCAGTTAACCAACCAACAGTTCTGGCTACAGAACTGGTGTGTGTGTGTATGTGTTGTGACCCAACATTATCCAACCAAGAAGCACAACTCTATAGACTGTTACAGCAGACAAAGCCTGCAATTCATCCACACTAGCAGAGGACAGCCTTTGTCCAAGAAGCCGTGGATGCTTTTGTATCACAATCACATTTCTTTGGTCCCTCTAAAGAAGAACTGTATAATGAGCAGCTTTAATGCAGCTTGCATTGGTAAAAGGCTAAGTTTTGTCAAGTCTTTAGACACACGATATAAACAAACTGTTGATTTGTATAAAGCAGATTCTGTCCATCACACTCTTCTATCTTATGCTTCCAATCAATCCTCTTATGACGTGCTCTGACAAGTGACAAATCACATTCTGTCTGTACACCAATATGATCAGAGGAACATCAGTCTGTTTATAAATATAATGTAGTACTGCACTTCCTTGATAACTTGTTCCTTTTTTCCATTCTTTTGATCATTCTTTCTGGGTATTTGGGTGACTTATTTGCACAATTAAACAGTTTTTTTGACATTTAATTTCTCCCAGTTAGACATTTATTTTTCAAAGCTGCAAAACTGGTTAGAGTTTAAAAAAGCGACATTTCTTTCACATGCAAAAACAAAAACATATAAGTGCAAGGCACCCTAGCTGGTCAGAAATAGTGTAAGACATTATCAAAGCTTAAGACAAAGCAAGTTATTGAGAGAAAAAGTTATTAAAATGAGGGTAGGGGCCTACATTAACATTTATTTTTCAGGGCACTGGTGTCCCTAAAAAAAAAAAAAAAAGATTTATTTATCCAACCAGTACTGAATTATTTAATTCAAGTGTGTTCAGCACTCTTATTAAACTCATTTATGTTTACTGTTAAACTTATAGTATAAAAGTTACTACACAAAACTTAAAAAATGTGTAGGTTGAGAAGAGACATTCTGAGTGGCAGCTTAAGTAAGGTTCAACTTAATTTTTCATTCTCAAGAAAAGTTTGCATACTGAAC
>NW_018128112.1:339354-345724 GCF_001952655.1 Monopterus albus | reverse complement strand
CACACTATAGTAGCTTAAGATAAATACATATTTACACATTAACATCCAATTCAGAAAAAAAGTTGATTTGATCGAATCATCAACATGAGCAAAAATTTTAACTATGAGATGCTGAGGTCCTAAAACTGATAAATCAGCTCGTGGTTTTACCAGGGAAGACATCTCAGCCGCACTCTGTTGCAATTGCAAGAACATTCAGCGGTGTTACAGAGTGAATCTTCTTTTACTGTACCTCATAAACAATCTTTGGCTGAATGCAGACAGCTGTGTTGAAGTCCATTTCCTACCGACTTGCAGCGAGCACAAAGACCCAGTTTCACTTTGACCTCTCATCAACATCAGTTTGCAATGGCTGATATGACCATGCTGTTTGTCATTTAACACATTCAGATTTGCCCTGATCAAACACAATTAATCGTGTTTTACTTCCTATAGTAGTTATGTTTCATAAATTACTGTTTATTTATTCTACTGTGTATTTATTCAGTTGCATTGTTTCATCCACACTGGAGGGCAAATTACATCCTCGTCACTGACAACAGGAGAGCAGAGCCGCAAAATGAGTCATAATAACTGCCAGTAAAATTATGTTCTAATTTGTAAAACCTGTGGTCGCCCTTGATTTGATTTCTGTTGTACAAATTGAAAAATCTGAATAATGAGAGCAATGACAGAATTTGCAGAAACTTTCGTTAGCTCCCCACTGGTAGCACGGCCCGTTAAAGTGATAAAGTAGTATTATTCAATCTCATATTTCTTTAAAGAAAAACATTCAGGAGAGGAGTAAAAAGGATACAAAGACACTCTTAAAGCTGAGCAAATTAAAGTCTCTCATTTGTTTCTCGTTTGATTTATTGTGTGCTCATGCAACCCTTGTGTTCACGCTCCCCTGAGAACACAACATATCAAAAACATTCATGAGGCAAGTGAGGAAAAATAGAAGCTGACACACAGTATTGAGCTGTCAAGGCTTCAGTTTAGCAGATTATCCTTCCTGCCTGAGCCAAAATGAATGCATCATGAACAGGCTTTGTTGTGAGCACAGCAGTGAGGTTGACAGGACCTTAAACAATTGTTCAATAATGAGACAAAGATACCTTGACAGCTTATGATGGAAAATTGTGAGACTAATTGAGGAAATGCAGCTCAGTCAAACAGAGAGATTTATCTTCAGACAATCAGGAAGCAGATTTTTGTAGGTTGGACAAATGTGTAAATATTTTACCAGGACTTATCATCCCTCTCATACCTAATTCCTTTAAAAACCTTAAGTATTAACACAATATAGATGCTATGTGAACCTTGGTCTAGCAAACTCATGAAGCAGACCACATCATCTCTATAAAAAAAACAAAAAAAAAGAAAAGAAAAGAAAAGCATTATTATTTTTTTATTTAGGAACAATATGCATCTCATCAGACTAGGGGTTGTCTTTGTTGAGTTATCTGTGTTCTCATGAGACAGATGTGACAAATCGTGCTTGAGGGGAAAAACAGAATCTGGAAGCAGAAACAGGGTGCCTTGCAAAAAAGGCTCTGTCTGAGCACAGATATAACAAGAGCCCAGTCACTATTTTTGGGTACACCAAAGCAGCAGGAACCTAAAACTTTGAGGAAGTTTCTGATCTCTGCACAGTAAACACAAAAAGACGAACACAACCACACAGAGTGCACAAACCCTGTTATTTTAACACTAGAAAATACCATCTATTTGTGTATTATGTACTGTATGTATTCACGTTGGCATGTCAATGACATTATCAGTCCTCTATCATCACTAGATTTACTGCACATTTTATTGGTCAGATATACATATAGTCAAGACCATAAGGCTCTAGAATGACCTGCCTGATGAAACAGAGTTGGTAAATCTCTCATTAAAAAATGTTCTATTACATTTTGCACAAACATGTATGCCAGTCTCAGAATGAATCATACCAATTTCGGTGATCCCATGGCTTTTAGCACCATCACACCTTGAATTTGTCTAATACTTTTTATCCAATACTTTTACCAGACTCCTGCAAGATGAGCTGTATTTTGTGTTTAGAGCTAATCAGCAAATGTTAGCATGCTAATAAACTAAACTAAGATGGTGAACATGGCAAACATTACACCAGTTAAACATCAGCATGTTAGCATTGTTACTATGAGCATGTTAGCCTACTGATATTAGCATGTAGCTCAAAGAATTGCTATTCTTATATAAAACTTCACACAGATGCTAAATCATCCTTATTTTTTGTTATATAGTGTAATTGGCTTTATTTAATAAGTTATATAATCTGTTCATTTTTTTGTCTTGTTTGATAATAAATTTTATTTTACTGCCTTACGTAAACCAGCTGTGGTTTTGTTGTACAGGCTTTGAAGTACAAGCCTACAGGGAACTACACTGAAAAACAATCTGAACAAAAGTGAAGACCAAAGGAAGAGGACAGCAGATTTTTCATAGCAGTAGCCAAAGTTGCAGCTTAGCCTAATCTCTCTTTAACTGCCCACGCTCAGTGAGACCAATTCTCTGTATGGTTTCTCTCTCTCACTGATGTTGTGAGTTGAACATCAATCCGAGAGAAAACTGGATTACAGTCTGGCTCTAGATATGGCTTTTCATGCTAAATGCCAGTCAGTAATATCCTATTGCAGGGATTCCCTCAGACTAACTGTGAGGTCTGAAACTCTTTGTATGAGACAGGCCGTTGTCATGAGGTTTTCTTCTGGATACATGTAGGCAAACATTGATGTCAGATCCAGCTAAAAGGATCATATCTGCTTGGTTGGCACTATGAATCTGAGCTGCTTCTGCCCCAGTGCCAACCACAGTGATGTCAGTCCATTTTTGCCTCTAACTGAATGATTGCTATCTACCTCTAGGGCAAAGCAAAGGTGGAGGTGTGGGAAATGGCCATAACTTGGCTCTAAGAAAGAGGGTAAAGGTGGACGAACAAGGCGAGGTCCATGGAGGAGGAGGATGGAGTATGATTGCAGAGGGAGAAGAAAACTGATAAAAACCTGTCTGTGCTAGAAAGAAAAATATACTGAGCTTCATTTCGACTTTCTTAATTGTATGAGGTTATTGAAGCTTTGTTTTCAAGTCATTCAGCAATCCCATATTGCCTCTGCTCAGCTTGTTCAGTTTGCCACATCTTGCTGTAGGTCAGCTCGGTTCTTTGAGGAAAACCTTCAATGTTCACACTATACACACTGAAACTTCAAAACACTTGAAAGAGAAAAACTACAGTATATTAAGGAGAATCTCTATTCTACTCGTTTGACAGGTTCATTCAAAGTGACTTGTGAGATTAATGTTCAAAGAGAATAAAATAATAAATATTACACTGAATATTTGCTCGATGATTACTGTTGAGTCAAAAGCCCTGTCATGGCGTATTTGTTTGCTCTGACCTTCTGCTTTTAGACTAACTCTCCTCGTTGTTCAAAAGGAAGATCAGACTCTCGCTGTGGTCGTTGAACATCCACCACCTCTCTCACTCTGTCAGAACCCTGAAGAGAGAGAGAGGCAGCATTTCAATTCCAGCTACATACATGCTAACACCACAAATATCATCATTTTTCAACTGAATTGTGATATTGACATATGGAAATAATTTATCAATTAGGTGCTCTCATCATACAGTAGCTTGGGCTTTTGTTTACAGACCTGAGGGTAGGCTGATAATCTCCAGTCGTTCTGTATATGAGGAAATCTGCAGTCAAACAAGTGCTGAGGGGGAGGAAGAGAGGAAGCGAGTATGTCCTGGTATAGACCCCCGTCCCTTACATCTTCATACCAATGGCTGTGAGAGTCCACAGGAAGGCGGGTGACATCTTCAAGGGCATATAGAAGTACATAGACATACTTATGGACAAATGCATTTACAATATATTAAAGTAAATTAAGATGAAGTAAATATTTGCTAATGCCAAACATGACAACAAATAAGAAAATACTCTGAATGGTGCACACCATTTGCTACAAATTTTAACAAGGACAGATGCAGTTCCTGATTGATTCAGACTGCATCATATTTTGGACATGCCTTGTTAACTCTGATGTATATTTGTGTCTCACCAAACCTACATGTTTCCTCAGGGTGTGGGCTTAGTGGCGGCACGTAGTCACCGGTGGGGTAATAATAATGGGAACTTTCCTGAAATTAGTGGAACAGAAGAGATGGCATCACATAACTTCAGGTAAATGACAATTCCACGTTTTACATCAGAGCAAAGAGGGTTGCAATGAATTCCTTGTGGGTTGGTTCACCCAAATTATATTTTCAGACGCCGTAAGAAGACATAAGAAAAAGGCTGAGAGTGCAGTCTGAGGAATATCCAGAGTAATGGTGATATTGTTTATAGGATGAGAGAGGATGTAGTTGATTTCAATGTTGTATTAGGCAGAAATCTCACAGGCAGATGTTTCAAACCTGGGATAATGACACCAAAACTATCGGCACACAACCTAAGAAACCACTACAGGTAAATGAGAAAATATATTTTTTGGTCATTTGGCTGAACTAACCCTTACAGGTATGTCCTGTCCGGTTAAATTGGGGATGCAATAAAGCCTTCCTCCATGGGGATTTGAGGTTTCATTATCCCCCAACCTGACAGCACACTGTTTTCTTTTACCTCACTCCACAGTTTTCTTCAAGGTTCAAGTCCTTGTTGGCTTTTTTTTTTAAAGTACAAAAAGATAATTTCACTGAAATCGATGTGTATTTTGAATGCTAATTGCGAGGTATTGATCTATGTTCCATCTCTGTGCACAGCTAAAGGTTTTATTACTTGATCTATCCATTTTGCCTGTTATGGCTGAATTCTCTACTTCTTCTGTCAAATCCCTTTGCCCCCTGCCTAAACTCTTCCCTTCCCCTCATCTGTTTATTCAGCCTTCTCTGTCTCTCTGTATACTTCCTCCATTGCCCTTTGCTCTCATTCCACTCTTCCTTTCCCTCCTTCTTTCTCTCTCTTCTTACCTCTGCATAGGTCTCATAAACATTGCTGTCAGTTTCAGATCCGGAGTCGATGAGGAGGGTTCGTTGGGCTGCGGTGTTTATCCTTTCTCTGCTCTCATACTTATTGGAGTTGTTTGCAGTTGACTGTCTGGACCTACAGTGACAAATCAGTTTCTGTCATCTTCTTGATTCATTTCCCAACAGCTCTTAGATGCCAATCCAAACTAACAGAGAACCAAAACACCACGCATAGCAACTTTTTTCCCTTCATACATTAAGTTCTTAATGAGAGTATATCATGTGGTACATGTACTCACTTACTGCAGGACTGTAGTGCAATTTTGATGGCACTGATATAAATGGATATTGACAGAAGCTTGTTATTTTGGCTGCCTGGCTGTTTTAGTTGCTAGGTCAGCCAGTGGATCAGGTGTTAGACTTCTTAGTGTGAGCTGGATGTGTGTCTCTTTATTACTTCTATTGCAGGGCTCTAACTTACCCCTTCTCTTCATTTTTCTTGCTATCCAACAAACTGCCTCCTCTACCCCCTGCAGGGAGAACATAAACAGGAGGAAAGAGGCTTAGTGTTAGGAAATTAGAAGAGAGGAACATCATCTCATAAGCACCGAAATTGATCGGAGCAATAAAAAGGCCAGAGAGTGAGAGTGAATGAAAGACAAGCTGTGAAAAAAATTTATGTAAAAACCAGAGGGCATAGGAAGGTGAGGAGTAAAAAACAAAAATTGAGATGGAGAACTTGACAGTTAGACTGAATACCAAATAGAAAGGGACAGACGCAGAGCTAGAGGAAGGACATAAAGCTAGCAAATGAGATAAAAGATATGGACAAAACACAGAAGTGACAGATTTGAAGGATGAATGTGGTGGGAGGTAGAGGCTTTGAGAATGAGCAGGAGGAGAGGAGACAGGAGAGATGGATAGAAAAAGGGACAAGGAGAGATGAGGGCAGAGTGAGAGGCTGAGCTGAAAATTGCATCATGCATCAGAGTAATCTCTTTAGAGTTTTGTTGAAAAATCAGGACATTATAATGACAGGAAGTGATGGAGGAAACACTTGCACATCCTGAGATGAAGACATCATCATCATCACTACCTATCTGGCCTCGCCTCTTTTTCCACCTCAGTCCAAAGAAGCAGCCCAGTGAATTCAATACAAGCAGGACTCCAAACACCAGTGGGAGCACTACAGTCACATAGGCTGGCAATCCTGCACCTAGTTCACACAACATTAGACACAGCAAGTCAGTGCATAATAATGAAAGTTAAAGAGGAAGTAATGTGGAAATTCAGAAGCATCAGAACTGACTGAAACGGACCCAACCACTCTATCATTTGTCTATATTGATTAAATGCTAGCGGGGCGGGGGGGGGGGGGGTCTAAAACGGCCCCGA
>NW_018128112.1:326629-339263 GCF_001952655.1 Monopterus albus | reverse complement strand
AAGAGCAAACATTAACAGCCTCGGAGATGCATACATTAACATGATTTAGCCAAATGAAGCCAGCTGCTGTGCAAACAGCAATTTCCAAGTGCCCTTAAGAGCTTTTTCAGAGTTATGATAAAAGACTCACTCTGTGAGACTGAGCCATCATCTGTTGGTGCTCCTACTTCTGGCCTTGCTATAAAATAGGAAAGAGAACAAAAAACAAACTTGCATTCCACACTAATTATTATTTAATCATTTATATATCAATTATTGTCAGATTATGTTAATATAAGATGGTTGGACACTGGGCCTTCTAAGGGTCAAACTGGAGTTACTCCCAACTGACCCGTGGTGGTGATGGTCAGTACTGCATTGTTGTCAGCATAGCCACTCTCTCCCATTGCATTGAGAGCATTGACAGAGAAGTTGTAGGTGGTGACAGGCTGCAGGCCAGTGACAGTGAAGATCGCTGCGCTGGGAGGAAAGACGTCCATATACAGGAAACTGATTGACTGATCCCAACGGTATCTGTCAACCAAAAAGCAGAGTCAAGCAGAAACCCTTTGATTATGGAAGGATTTCATTTTCAAACCAACATATTTTCTTGACATTTCACCTTATACGAAATCTTTGCTGCAAACCACCGTTGAAGCCAGGGATCCAGTCCAGAGTGACTGAGTCATGGGTAACACTTACTTGGCGAAATGATGAAGGAGGATCTGGGTGACCTGAGGGTGCAACAGTGGAACACCTTCACTTGGCAGGTGGCTATTTGAAATGGCATTAAGTGCTAAGAAACTGACATGAAATAGAAGAAAGATACTGTATATCCACCATCTCTGGAATAACACAGGGGGCTCTGCTGGTCTATAGGACTGTGACTTCCATACAGTCTCCCTCTCAGCTGTGGAACTCTTATAAATAGATGCAATGATATAACTAAAACTGAGAGCAGACTTAATGTTCTTCCTGATAGAAATGGAAGAAGAAGAAAATGATTTGAGAGAATTTCCACGTTTCCTACTGCTCAGTTTTGACACAAGGTGTCAGAACTATTTACTGCTGAGCTGATTTGACTATGTTTAATGTCATAACATTTACCACAGTTTTAGGTACAACAGTATTTTAAGTGTGGAAAAATTAGAGAATTAGTTAATAACTGCTGAAGTTATGAGTAAAAGTAAATCAAAAAGAACAGATGATCACTATAGTCAAAACATTTCAGTCAGCCTGCAAAGCCATTATGTGTGTGGTTTTTTTTTTTATTATAGTTTATCTCCTCTTAATCACAATTTATTTTACAGGCTCCCAAAGAACATCTTTTTGACAGCAACAGCTTTGCATTTGTTAACAATGCACCACTCCTTATCTGCTTTTTTCTTAAGGTTGTGCTTTGTTGTACAAATGATCAGGAAACACGGGCAGAGGTATGGCTGATCCTTCTCAAAACAAAATGACTGATTTGTCCAATTCATCTGACCAAAGTCAAGGCAATGGAGGATGAAGCATGTTGATTATCATCAATATTTGATCGAAGATCAAAGGCGGCTAATCGGTCGAGGCACCGAGAATTATTTTGTATTTGGAGCATGGAAAAAGGAAGGGTGCTTTTGGGGACAGAGATAGTCAAGGAGAGATAGTTGAGCAGCTACATAAGAAGGGGGATGCTGTGCTCGTCTTTGGCTCCAGGCTGCAGTTTGCAGAGTAAATAATTCCTACTATCAGCTGCACTCATAAGATTCCAGGGCAAAGGGGTCAGTCTTATTTGGATCTCGGCTACTTGAAATCCAACAAGCTCCATGCTATGAAAAACTCTCACTTCCTCTCGGGCTCTAAAATGATAAGGAAGCACATAAAATGTATTATCATTGCGTCAGATTAATTATGAATATTCACAGCACTAAAAAATGACAGGGGAAAACAGGGCCAATATTGGATTGTATTTTATGGCTTTTATAGTAAACATTAAATGTGTCCATTGATGGCTGTGGGCCTTTGCTGAGAGCAGAACTTTGTTGATAGTGGCAGTGGTGCGGGGATACGCTGCTAGACTGGAGGCAGTCTGAGCACGCCAGGAGAGCAAAGAATATCACTGCAGCATTATCTGTGGGCGAAATGAAGTAGTGCTATAGGCTCGGTGATAAGGTAGAGATAGAGCAATGGAATAAGTTCAGGGCTGGCACTTGGGAGCAACAACTCTCTCCAGTTTACAGAATTCTGCATGTTCAAGGGCCCTCTCACATTATTTTAACAGAGCTGGAAAAGGCTGATAAACCTTGAACAAGGCAGTACAGATGCAATTATTTTGAGATGCTGCCAAATTAGAACCAAAGGAAAAAAATTTGTACTTCACTGCCAAGTACCTAATATGAATAATTCCAACATGCTGTGTGCCCTAACCACTGACTTTGATCATTTGCCATTCATTTCAAGTTGCCTTGGGTGAGTTTTGACCACTAGGGGACAAAGAACCTCAAACAAAAACTGATAGCAACAAAGTCCTGAAAAAAAGCGGACTAGTGTAGGTTTATTGGGTTGCATTAACAAATAATCTCTTACACACTGAGCAGGCACAGACACCAGTGAGTGAGTACCCAATATATTTTTGCCTTTTAGCTCTGATTTAGTCCACTAACTCTGGGTCTTAGCATCACTAGATGCTTGACTTCCTTCACAATCCATTACTTTAATTAGGCTCCCTGTGATTTAAGGATTCACGTACACTAGTGTACACTCTGCCTTTTTGCTGGGAACAGATGCCAAAGGTTTTCAGATTGGGGAGAGTCTGTTGATGGGAATAGTGAGACTCATCAGATAAAACAGTGAGCTAAACAGCTAAAAGCTGCTAAATTTGACAATTTTGAAACTGTAAGGATCAACATTCCTTTATTAAATGAGAACATTTCCCTGCATCTAAACTATTTAAGACATTATTTGTAAAATGCCTTGGTACAAAGCTGAAACAGGGTTGTTTTTCTTAGCCTGTGAAAAGTTGGCATTTTGAAGATGATTTTTGCATGACATCGACAAAAGATGTGGCACAGAGAGGCTTAGTCAAACCCTCTCACCACTGAACACACATACACAGTTGTGTTTTATTATAGTTGTGAGCACACTCCTTGACATAACAGATTCCCTAGGCCCTTACCCTAACCATCATATCTAAATGTTAAACCCTAACCCTTAAGCCTAAAACCAGGCCTTAACCCTCAAAACCCCTCTGAAGTTAAAATATGTAAAATGTCCTCACAGTGATGGTACTAAACAATGAAATAAAGATATGTATAGACACATAGACACATATCCTCACACACACAGAAAAGAATGCACATAAATTCATGGATACTTGTGCTGATGAGCTGGATGTCTAGCTTGTCTTCCCCAAGTGCGTTGCCAGCAGTGCAGCTGAAGACAGCATAGTCCAGAGCTGCACTCACATTTACTACTCGAACTGTGCTGGTGTGGAAAGAGCCCTCCCTCACGGTCCGCTCTTCATACCTGCAGCACGCACATATGCACGCACACACACACACATAGAAAAAAAGAAATCCTGAGCAGGCAGACAGCAGAGATTGTGATGTCCTGCAGATTACTCCAAGTCACCCAATTTCACACATCAAAGAAGCATTAAACAGGTATTTCTACAGTGAAAAGAAAATGCACAAATCTGGATTTAGTGGTGAATTTGCAAAAAAAAAAAAAAGCTAGAGAATATAATATAATAAAGTAGAACCTAATCTAATAGTGAGAATTCTTCACTGTATAACCAAATGCTGATAGTAGCACTTAATGGTGAACATAATGGCAAGAGAAGAATATAACATCTAATAATGTTTTCTGACCTGGGGTTTGCAAAATCCATGCGTAGACCATTTTTTTCCCAGGAGAAGCTGACACGAGGAATGCCCTCTGCCTGACACACTACCTCAGCTGTAGTGGTGCCATCCCCTCTACTTGCTACTTTCCTCCACTGGGCTCCTTTCTGTATCTCTGGTTTGACTACACAAAACAACATGACCACATAGGTTAGTCATGACAGACACAATACAGGAGTAAATGTAAAAGTGTAATTCATTGACAGGTGCAAAACACATGCAAACAAACTAAACAAACTCACACTGCACTACCAGCTGCACATCTACACTGGCAGGGGGTGCTATGCCATTATTGACTGTACACTGGTAAAGACCAGCATGAGCCCGAGTTACATTATGAATGGTCAGAAGGCCTGATTCGTCTTGCTGTGTCTCCCCTTCTATCGCCACCTCCTCTTCTCCCTGTGGAAGGGGGGGGGGGGTGGTGGTGGGGGGTGGGGATAAATGGAGGACAGCAGATATTCCTAATGGGTGAGGGCTGGAGTTTGGGGGCTGAAAGAGAAAAAGGAGGGGCTGTGTAGGTTGAAAGCGGGACACACAATACTGCCAGGGGGTGGGTTAGACCACAGAAGGCATCGGTAGATACAGACACCACACCACATTGACAAATGTGCCCTTTAGTCACGCAGCAGTAATGAAAGCTATTTTTCTGTATTTGGGCTGAGCGTAGAGCAGGAAGAGGTGGGGTGGAAAGATAGTTAGAGCCGGTGGAATACGGCGCATCTATGCATTTACAAAAGCCAGTGATAAATGGTAAGAACAGCTAAAATAATCGAAAGAAACCAGATAAAGGAAATATATTTCAGGGGATGATTGTGTTTTTGCTTATGTATGTGTGTGTGCGTAGCCCTCACCAGCCATTTCCAAGAGAACATGCCAGATATAATAGGATTGGCATCTGCCACACATATCAGGTCTGCTGTTTCCCCGAGGTTCACAAACACTGGGTCTTTCTCTGCCTTGACACTGGGAGCATCTAAGAGTAAAAAAAAGGGACAAGGCTTGTCCAAAGGTTAACATGTCAAGCCGGACAAATCATTTGCCAACCCATTAAACAGGTATGCTGCATTGCTGTAATTACTCTTACACTTGTTTGCCTTTGAACTGTCCAAATTGCCTCTCTGTTTTAGATACAATGCCATTAACTTCTTTATACTTTAAGTTGAAGCATTACACATATGACTGTGACAAAGCTGAGAATTGGTCACGTGACCCAAGTATAGTCAAACAAATCATCTTTTCTCATCTTTGTTTGACTCTACCTCACAAGCCTTTTACACTTCCCATGGGTGCCGTGTACAGTACCATGTTGCCAATAAGGCCATTTGTGGCTGTGTGTCCAAACCCACAGCATGTTCACACTTGAAGAACAGTGGTGGGAAATACTTGAGAGATTCTTACAGACCTCTGGGTTGGTGGGACCCACCCATTTTGGCCTGCTAACCAAAACAGACATTGTTAAGTGGTCTACACTGCCACCCATAAAAGCTACTACAATTCTCCATACATAATGAATTTCTACAAATGTCAAGCCCAGTCAGATCAGGATGGCAGAATCCATTAGTCATGTACCATGGGCTTTGGTAAAACAGGCAGACCTACATTTTCAGCACTTCCATTATTAAATCATCAGTATAGGGGTAGAGGGCCTGGAGCTCGAGGCTGGCCTGGGGCAGCAGTGGCTGTGCACGGGCTTGCATGGAGGCCTAATGAATGAGGCATGTTTACTGGGAAAGCGTTAAAAATCATTGTTGCTGTTTTGGTATCTCATTGTGTGTAGATGGTTGTATGGACAATTCTGATCTTAGCAGCTATATGTGCATGTTAAAAATGTACTGTTACTCACCTACAGACTCAAATCTAATGCACAAAATGGACAATAATTAGTGAGAAAAAAATCTGCTCATTCTCAATTTTTAAAGAAAGATGGCTATTCAGCAGAGACCAATGATGTAGATGACTTGTGACCCACAGTGCCTACAGGTATATCTACGAAGCTGGCATGTTGGAAACTGAACAAAATATTAATTATGAATGGACTCCAGCCAGGTAAAAATAATGATTATAAAAAGTATACCCATCTTTTTCTGTTTTGTCCATGTTTCTTGGGGTTGATGCATTGACGTGTATACCTCCCTCCACTATGCATAAATGAAGCCAAAATACTGTGAATACAGCGGCCGCCATCTTGCTTTTTTGAAACTAGATTCTGCGCGGTAGCAGCCAAAAGTGGAGTAAGAGCATCAGACTGGTAATCAAAGCTGTCCGATCAATTGAAATACACCCATTTTTATATAATCAAATAACTTATTAAAAATAAGAAATATGGCCACTTGTATGCATATCACTGTGATAAGATCTACCAAAAATATAAAAGTGACCTCTGGGAAAAATTTGATTTGTACTTTGATTTTTTAGTTTGGC
The DNA here is from genome assembly GCF_001952655.1 of Monopterus albus. Taxonomy (NCBI): domain Eukaryota; kingdom Metazoa; phylum Chordata; class Actinopteri; order Synbranchiformes; family Synbranchidae; genus Monopterus; species Monopterus albus. The sequence goes on along the minus strand of NW_018128112.1, from coordinate 332,979 downwards.
TCATGTTCCATTCACTAATATGAAGGAGGAGGGATTTATGACTTATACTGCAACCATCCACCAGGGGGCGATCACATTTTGGTGGCCTCACTTCTGGTAGCTCTTAGCCTGTCCATCAGATGATAAGTTGATGTTATGGTGCACCTTACTCAAAACCTAGAAACTATTGTAACCTATCAAACTAACTTTCAAATATAACTTTAAAAAAATCATCAAAACACATGAGAAAAAAAAATTACAGAAATTGTTTTACACTTTAACATTGAGAAAATAATCAGGTATATGTATCACCATGTCTATTTTAGTAAAAAAAGTAAAACGCTCAAATTTACATTCTTTCCATGAAGAACAGTACACCGGAGACCAAAGAAATCTGAACACCATGTATAGAAAGGAAAATCCATGTGTCTGCTCATTCGTCTTCTGTGTGTAGAATCTTACACTGAACGTCCAGCGTGATGGAGGTTTTGTTGACACCCTCATCATTTGTACACTCGACGGTGTAAACTCCGCCATCTTTCCTTGTCACATTCTTGATCTCCAGTGAGAATTCATCTGACCAGTGGTAGTGTAGATTCCCCTCTGTATAAACACACACACACAGACATGCAAAACTAATGGCAAATTAAGTATTCATTACACGTTCATCAACCACATGTCCTCTGGCCACTGGTCTCTAAATGACATCTAATCCTGAATTATTGATTGACCTGGCTGGATTCCCACATCAAACCAACAACAGGCCGCGTGTGAGACAACGTCTGAACAAGAGCACATAAAATGTACTAGGTGGGCTTCCACATTCAGGATACAGTCATTTGCTGCATATAATAGAGCCACCAGAGTTACATGAGAAAGAGAGTGGGTGCAGCAGGGCCCTGATGACACCGGCCTGGAGGAGAAGCCAGGTTTAGAACTGTTATGTTGTATTCAGGGAGACAGCAATCCTCATTTAGACTGCATACATTAGAGCCATAATGAGAATCACATTTGGCAGGGTCCCATGCTGGCTAACCTGCCATGTTTTATTCAGACCCTGAATGGCATAGCTGAGTGCTTACTTGCTGGCTCAGCTCAACTAGGACCTGGTTTATAGAGCCATCACATGGCCCAGGATCACCTTTGACCAGCTTCTCCCTGCGGTGCAGCCAAATGCAGGAGACCTCCTCTGGGTTAGCTGAGAGCAGCAGTGGGATGGTTACCATGTCATCCTCCACCACCTGGATCTGCGTTGGCTGGTCTGGGCTGAACTCTGGTGGGTCTGACACAGAAACAGCATAATAATATAGCAGCAGTAAGTTTATACAAAAAAAATACATGAATACAAACTTAACCCACAGAATGACAAGAACCAGCAAGAGCAAAGAAACACAAAACATGTTGAGCATAAAAGCCATAAGAGACACTAATGAGAGTGAAACCAGTAGAAAGTCGACATCCCACCAATAATCCAGACCTAACCATCTTCACACACTTAGATGATGGGGGAGTGGGGCAGCACGGGAGCGAGAGGGACAGGCATTAAAATGACGAGTGACAGCACTGTTGTCCAACTGCAGCTCCACACAAACACACAGTGACATTCCTTCATGCTCATACACAGTATCGAGCTTTGAAGCGGTGGCTGGCTGATGCCTGTGAAATGGCATCAAAGACAAACATGACCATGCAGCAAAGCAAATGCACAATTAGGACACACTGCCGCAGAGCTCGACAGACCCACAAATCATAACAAAGGTTTCCAGCAACACACATACTATATGCTGACATTTCTGTGCAAAAAGTACAAGAGCAAAGCAGCTTCCATATGCACAATTACAGATCATCATTATGCATCATTTAAGTTTCATGCAACCCACATCTCTTGGCCACTTGCCAAGAAGGAAGGAAGGAAGGAAATGTATGAACTAAGGAAGAAATGAACAAACATTTCACTCTGTACTTACAAAGCACACTGAGTTTGAAAAATGTGCTGACACCCTCAGCTAGCACAGGACTATAGGCCTGGCAAATGACCCTCTGGTTGTGATGGTGTGAACTCAGGTTCAGAGATAAAAAACTTCTCACTGAAACACCACCATAGAAAGACTTCTGGGGTGGCTGCTCCACTCCCTGGAACCTAGAGCACAAATCCCAGACAGCAAACTCAGTCAACAAGGGACTTAAAGTTCACAAAATAATAACGTATATTGCTGCATTTTAATCAGGATAAAAATAGTAATTGATTCTCAATCTGGCACTGTATTAGCCGTAGTATTTTTGTCATTGTCATTTAAGGACATGAGCCTTTCCACACATTGTATTAACAAACCTGAGTGGGCCCAAGCTCCAGTTGATATCAGCTTTTGGGTTACTACTTCCAGACTGGCACTCCAGAGTTAGAATCTGGCCCCGACGAAGCTGCTCCTGTGTGGTTGTGATCTTCATACTTATTGCTGTAACTGGAGAACCGTGGAATAAAGAGGAAAAGACAATCATGACTCAGATCCATTTATCTGATATTGTGCTCTTCTGTCAGCTGAGTTAAACTGGAATAAAGGTCAGGCAGTGTTTATTATGTTAGAACGTCAGTCAAACTCACAGTGAACCATGAGCTTAGTGTGGGAAGAGATGGTCTTCTTTGCCTCATTTGTGGCATCACAGCGATAGACGGCCATGTTGTCACTTGCCATCAGGACCAGGACCAATTCTCGAGCCACACCTCGATCAAAGGTGGTCTGTGTCAGTGCATGAGCCACTTTCTTTCCATTCTAAAACAGGACGGAAGGCTGTTACATGCAGAAGGGTATGTTCTGTAGACACTCACGACCAGTCACCTTCACATCCAATTCAATGAGAAAGTGTGTCCAAACTTTTGACTGATTGTGTACAGTGCAGCATTACAATACGCTCCAACCTTGAACCAGGTTAGGGTCCCAAGAGGATTCCCACCAGTTGAGAAGCAGATGAGATGGACTTTGCTACCTGCATGGAAGGGGGCATCTTGAGTAGGAGCATCGATCCAGACCTTTTGAGGGGGATCTGTTATAAAAGGACAAAACATTTGGCAGAATATTTTCACAACCTAAATTCAATTGGTTTTAATTAGAATTTACCTGTCTTGAACCACCATAACGTACATAAGATCTTGATAAGGTGTAAAAAAAAAAATATTGGTACTACATTAAAATTTCCTTAAACTTTGTGATTTTGTTGTACTGGTAATATCTACAAAGGATCCACCAGTTTAAAAAAACTAGACTTAAGCTCACTCACAATAAACACTGATTTTGGTCATCTGCGTCTTGGAGAAGTGTGTGCCCTGGTTGAAAGCCTCACAGGTGAGCTCTAGCCCATCCTCCTCCCTGGAGACCTGGTGGGTCATGTTGGATATGGTTGTCATCCCACCATTGTCTCCCTGCAGGCACAGAGCACACAACACTTCAGTCAGGGGAGAGACAGCCTCAGTCTTCAGTGTTCTCAGTCTTAGGAAAGAGCAAATCAGAGAGAAAAACAGCCCACACTGGTTTGTCTTGGTGAATACAGATGGCAAATTAGCTGCTGTAATAACTGATGTTGTGCACAGTCTATAATAAATAAGCATATTCCAACTCTCCTGCTTTGCACACTGTTATAAATTGAGCAAAGCGTCATTTTGCACCTGCCTGATAGTGATCATGCCTATGCAGCACATCTGGTTATTAAAGCTGTTGTTGTGTTGATTACTGTAAAAGCCACAGTCAGAAAGACTAACAAAGACACTGGACAGGAGCGTCAGTCTTCAATAACCTCACAATGTTTCAAGTGCATTAAAGCTCACAGACAGCACACTGAGTGCCTTGTGTAAGATCAAATGAAAATGCTGCCGCCAGATGAATAAAGAGCTTGGTTAATAATGCTCATCTTCTGTGTCAGCTTTTATTCACTTTGATCTTATTAACATACACAAAAGAGGAGGAGAGCAGCCGAATACTCCTTTTGTAATCAGCTGCTGATTTATCTGCAGAGCTGCAGCAGGGCTATTCAGAGAATGCTCATGGTCATACCACTTTCTTTCTTCTATAAAGTTCACATCAGGTCAAATTTCATACTGAGGATTCTTTTATTTCAGCAAGAGGCATTTTAGTAGTTTTTTTTTTGCTGGTACCCGAAAGAAGCACTAGACTGAAGGGCAATACTTTTGCAAAATATTTGTCATGCCTTTTGTCTTGTGTTCACAACAAAGAAACAAACACATTCCCTTTTTCGCTATTCTCTTTATAGTGACCAGCATGATCACCAATTACACCCACTGTGTACACTGTCTCCTGCCAATGCTGTTGTTCATTTGCCTGCCGCCTTTGTGCAGATTGTGTTTTGTGTAGTCCCACCTCTTCCACTGTGGCAACAGTAGCGTTGAGCTCCTTGTAGCCCAGCCACCAGCGAATCTGGACAGGGGGATTACTGGAGGTGGCGTAGCAACTCAGATCCAACTGCTGTCCTTCAATGGCCGTGAATGAGCCTGACAGGATCACCTCTGCAGGCTCGACTGAAGTACACGCACACATACATAGGAAAACATACAAAATCAAGTCAGTAAAACTATCGGCCCATGAATAGTGCATTCAACAGTTACTTATTCTGATCACAGTAGCAATGCAACTATTTTTGGATGTGAAACATTGAGCTGTATCAAGGGTGAGAGGAAAAATTACTTTGAGTGACAACTTGTTTTCTCAGGAGGTTCGGTTTCATGTGGTTTCAAAAGTGTGCTTTGTTTTAACCATAGGGGGAGACAGGGTACCACAGCTGCAGGCAAAGTGATGCAGCTGCATAAAGCCTTTGCGGGAATACAAAGGCTGGGGACTGAGCTGCTAGGAAGGAGGGGCCATGTATGTAAATCTTTGACGTATTTGTGTCTCACATGAGACAAAGAATGGGATGCATTTGTGCATGCTGTACACAAAGACTGCTCACACTATGCAGGTAGCGTATGGTAAAAAGAGGCAGATTCATATTAAACCAGTAAAACTTAACTCTGTGCCCTCCAGCTCCTGCCAGTGCCTACAGCGCAGTTAGGCAGTCAGCAGCTCTTTTCAACATCCATAAATGGATGACTGGGAGGCATGGCATCAGGGGCTGTTTGGAGCTTGGTGAGAAAAGGAGGAGCACTGGAGTAACTTCAGCCACCTTAATGTAACATGGGCAAGAGATTTCTGCAAGGGCCAATTCTAATTCAAATCATGTTTACACAAAATAGGTGCATCAATCACCTGGCTTTTAAAGCTACATTGTCTGGCTCTGTAGTGGAAATCAGGCTATTGTTAGACTCAATGCACCAAGGCTGCTGAATATTAATTCTGTATTTGTTTTATTGTTGCTGAAACAAACATTTTATATTCATAGAGAAAAGTATAATCTATTAACCATGGGTGTTACTGTCGCACAAAGTGTTGGCTTTACCGCCTCAGGATTGTGCATTGAAGCAATTCAGCTAAATTAGTGCAGCAGCTACAAAAGCACATACAGTGATACTAATCTGGAGGCATTTGGAAATATAGTCTGCAGCCATAATAACAATTAGTTTCATTAATGATATTAGCATTAAAATTTATGCTGGGGCAGCAAAAAAGAAGGTTTTGGAGGTAAGACTCTTATTACATTCCTCTGCCTGATGTCCATATCCTTAATAATCCATTGCTATGAGTCTGCCAGGGCTGTGTGTGTGTGTGTGTGTGTTCCAGCTCTGTGCACCATATTAACCATTATTTTCACTCACAGAGTACAGTGATTTTGCGGCTGATGGACAGAGGCAGTAGGGACACCAGATTGATGCTCTCACAGCACAGCAGTGCCTGGTTGTCGGCAGGGGTGATCTTCAGGTTGAGGATACTGCTGGACTTTTGCATGTCAATGTCCTCTTCCCAAATTGTGGACAGAACTTTGCCATTCTGACACAAAAATATTACACATAAAACTCAAAAAGCAACATTAAAAATGTGTTTGTTTGACAGTCCCATCATTGACTGCACCAAGTCAATGAAGCACAGAAGCTACTAACAATGGGATACCTGCACTGCAAGTACTTGGACTACCATGGCTCAATTTGCCAGTGTGACAGTGTGTTACAAAGCTTCCTTAACAGATGGTGCAGAAGATTTACCTTGGTCCAGTGGAGAGTGGCTAGGGGGTTTCCACCATAAGACACACACTCCAATCTCAGTATTCGCCCTGCTTTGACTTCCTCTCTCTCCAGACCCACAATAACTGGAGGCTGAGGTGGGACTGCCAGGAAACAAGAGACAAAAATAAAAATGGACTTGACAAGGGCAATAGAAAACTGGGGAGAAGCATGTAAAGGGAAGAAAAGCGATGTAGTAACTCAGGGAAAG
>NW_018128112.1:311187-326574 GCF_001952655.1 Monopterus albus | reverse complement strand
TAACATAAAAAATAAACTGCTCTCCAATGAGAACACTCTGTGCAATTGACTAGGGAGCATCCCTGTTTGTTGAGACAGGGCCAATAAATTGGGCACATTCAACATGACTGTGGGATAAGAGGTCCAGATCTGATGAAAGCATTAAGCATTAAGGGAGCAGTGAGCTGGATCCAGTCCATAAAGCAAAATAACAGATGCTCAAACAGTAATAAGGCAATGTGAAATATGAATAAATTACAGCCTCCTTGAATAAAATATACGCAGTAAAATAAATTAGAGGAGGACGGGCCTTTGTTATTGCTGCAATCAGTTTCAGAAAGCAGGCTGCAGACCCTGGGCCAGTGTGACAAATTGCCACCTTGCTAACAATCTGGCTCGCTGAAAACGGCCACCACGCTGGTCTGATGAGCTGGCACGCTCAGAAAGTCTGCAGCGGTGGTCCCAAATTCTGCAACATTAGCACTTAGCCTGTATTCTTCTATACAGAGCAGAGAGACGGAGAGGAAGGGAGATGTACTCATGGTTATTGGTGATTGTTAAACCAACACCAGAGGCTTCTAATGTGGAGGAGTAAAGATAGAGAAAACATTAAACTGTCTAGTCAGCCTGTGGATAATATGGCAGCAGCACTGTAGGAAGCAGTGGCTGCTGAAGGCGTCAGCAGACTTGTTCCATTTTAATCAACAACATGATTTAAGCCTGGAAGAAGCAGGTGGGTAGACTCTTGGGCCTAAACAATCAATTACTCCAACTGATCAACGCAGTAGAAAATATGAAACCCACTGTAGTAAACAGTAGCTGCAGTGACACATTGTTTGTGCCTTCAACAACAATTCCTTTCACCGTTGCCTTGTCAAATAAAAGAAAAAAGGGAATGCCAAATAGAATGAGAAACAGAGACAGCATGTGTGTCAATTCACCTTTGTGTGCTGCAGTAGCAATTTTATTATACAGTGTCAGGCAGTTTGTGATTATAACATGAAAGAGAAAGCAACAGAAACTGCCTTCCCTCTTTTCTCAGTGGATTCTAAATTTAATTTGGGCTGATGAGCACAAACGTTGCTGGGTTAATTTTCTAGAATTCATCACTATCAACTGCGGTAGCTGTAGCTTCTCATATTAGTTATAATATTGTTTAAAAAAATTACAACTTGAAGCCTCGCTCATTCTATCCATCTGAGTTGGTCTATTAATTGGTTTATGTGATTTGGTTTACACTGAGGAAGTAAGTTTATAAAATAATTTTAAGCCCTCGAAAAATCAAAAATCTTAACTAAATGAATTAAAATTTAACTGCAGGGTGTATGATTTCACACTCTTAGCTACTCCTGCAGCCTTGAGACTCATGTTGTCTTGAATTAGGTGCGAGTTTGCCTTCAGGTTGAATGCTACTCCTTGGACCACTAACAGACTGAGTGCACAAGGCCGGATACCCTTGGGCCTCCCTGGGTTTGGGTTCCTGTGTGGTTGATTGTATTTGTATGTGAGTGTATGTGGGGTGTTGGCTGTCAGGTTATGGATAGGTTGAGACACTCACAGTACACGTCCATGGTCAATGTGGTCTCCATTGGCCGGAAAAGGGCGGAGTTCTTGGCATGACATGCCAGCTGCCTCCCATTGTCAGAGCTCAGAGCAGTGACTCTGTGAGAGGTGACAGAAAGGCAAGAGAAGAGGACAAAAAACAGATAATATTGACTCATATAAAGTGCTAAACCACAAAACATCACACTACGGTCATGACTGGCTAGTGATGGAAGAAGTGCAAATACATTAATGTAAATATCAAGGCAAGGCAAGTTGTATATCCACAAAGCCAATTCAAAGTGCTTAACACAATGCACACAAATACATAAGATATGAAAATACATACACAGAGAAAACATTCAAATGCAATTAGATTAAAACATTAAATGTTAATTAATAGCAACAATTACTGTATGTGACAGCACAAAGTAGCAACATACAGGTGTAGATACTTAGTACTTTTAGGACAGTTGTGGCTGTGGCTTCTCACTGTTCTCATTATACTTTGTACCCCTTTACTTCAGCTTTCCTAAGACTAACCCCTGAGTACTTTAAATTTCACATATACTCCATTACAAGTGCTATTTGTCCTGGAGTCAAAATCCTTCTTCAGTAATTTACTGATGCACCAAAGTGTAAGTAACATTTTACTGCCAGGTTTAGCTGGTTTTAGCTATGTGGCAAGGAGTCCCAAAAGTGGAAAGCCACTAGAATATACTGTATTTTAGTAGCTTATCATATTTTTTTGTAAAATCTGAATTTAAAATATAATCAGGAACTAAAGCTGTTGGATGAATGTGGTGCAGTAAACAAATTACATTTTCCTTAGAAATATAGAAAAGTTGAAATATTCATGTAAAGTAAAAGATTATACCTGTAATTAAGCACAGTGCTTGATTAAATATGCTTATTTATTTCCTCCACTGTGTCTGGTCACTTGCATAAGCCATGTGACAGTAAATTCAAGACTGCACTTTGTGATGTACACTAGAAGATTCAGTAGTCCCTGCAATGCAGTGGATATATTCTGAGCCTGGTTTACTTTGTCAGTTTATGTCTTCTATATCAAATTACAGTACACTGTCAAGCGTAACAATCGCACATGGCCCACTGCTGTGTATGCTCAGTGTGAATATGAGGAAGGAGCATCAATATTGCTTAAGACCTCGGCTGTTCTTCAGTAGAGCTGAGCAACACTGCAGCTCCTCAGTACCAATGTTATCTCAGGATATGACAAGAGGTTATTATCTCTGACACAAAGGAGACAAGTGGGATTAAAGTAATCTATGGCCCTGTTTAATGTATAGGCACCTGGCGAACCGGTGAGAATCAGATCCGTCTCACTGCTGGAATGTAATTTTGTGCATTTGACAGAAGCTAATTCAATCGTACACTGCCAAGTAACAGTTTGCTGTGCGCAGAAATCCATTGTACTCAATAAGACAGAAGGAGAAAATAAGAGTGGGGTGAAACCAAGAGAAACAAGAAACAAAGACAAACTTGGAGAGACTGAGCGGGCTGGTGAGGAGAACGAATCTGGCAGGTGAACGAACACATACGTTACTTCAGCATGTGTGTTCAGGAGCTTATCCTCTGAGCCAGACATGGTGAAAGATTCCCCACCTGTCAGTTCGACTCCGTCTGCAAGACACAACCGGGGGAAGGTGCACAACAAGAGAGAATATAGTGTGTAAATTTGTTCATGTGGCACAGAAACATCAATGTTATTCTCATACAGAATGATTAAAAACTGAAATATGATAAACATGTATCTCTGTGTGGTACAATAACTGTATACACTACTGTCTTAATCGCTCTTTAAACTGAATAATTCACTCTTGAGGTCACAACATTACCAAAACAAAATGACATCTTACTGAATACACTACACTTTAACAAGGGGAAAAGAGATAATAATAAAATAAGTCTTAGTTCTACAGCAACACACTGTTTACAAATTCACCTTCTCTGTTTCAGCAGTGTACAGTATACAGTAGGTGTGATGGAAGACCAGAAGGTAAAAAGAAAAAATGGGAAATTGCTGTTGTTTTCGTAAACAACCAGGAACTTGTTATACATCCACTGCACTGCACTGCACATGCAATTGTAAAGTCAGTGGAAATTGGAAATTCAAATGTTCAGGCTATTTCCTCCCACACAGTGTCTGCTCCTTTCAACTCTGCTATTCAAAGATTATGAAATACAGAACTGAACTTGTATTTTATCCTCTGTAAGGCTTTTGTTTAACTATTCAGGTTGTGACTTATGGAGATCCCAGTATGTAGAGTATTGGAAAGGCTGCTGCCCTTTGTTCCAGTCTGTCAGGGCGGGTCGTCTCTGTCAAGTGCGGTTGAAAGGTTGACTCACCTTTATAAAGGCTGATTTCAGCCCCAGGCTTTGCGTCAGTGGCAACACATGCGACCGTGTACTTCTGTCCCGCCACCCAAGGTGTTGCCATGTCCACCTCAAAGTATGTTTTGGATGGAGGAACTATAGGAGAGAAACTACAGCTCATGTTTTTATCACTTCTGTATCTTAATATTCTTCAAACTAATTTTAGATTAGTGGAAGCCACAGCTGTCACAGGTGCAGCTGATGGATATTAGCTTATGCAATGATATGATAATAAGCACTTGTAACATTTGGGAGCAACTGGAATGTCACACTGTCAGCCTCTGAGTGATTTACTTCAGTGTTTCAACTCCAAAAGTTGGGATGTATGTATAATCAAACTTAAAACTGAAAATAGTGATGTGTAAATCATCTGTGTCCTGTATTACACTGAAAACAATACAGCAGCACATTATTTGATGTAATAATGTGATACCTTGTTAATCTTATTTCATCCATCCAGCCATTATCTATAACCGGTTATTCTTGAAGAGGGTCTCGGGGGGGCTGGAGCTAATCCCAGCTGACATTGGGCCACCACTCAGTAGTTTTATTCTTTGTTCAAAATAAACACTCACTTCAATTCTGATGCTGCAACACATTCCAAAAAAAGTTGGAATGGTTGCATTTCAGGGCCAGTAACGAGGTAAAACAATGAAATGGTGATTCCATTTGAAACAGGTGATGTCAACAAGTGAATGCAGTCATGATTTGGTACAAAAGTGGCATCCAGGAAAGGCTGAGCCCTTTAGGAGCAAAGATAGGCAGAGGACCACCAGTTTGTATGTGTAAGAAAATGTTTGAAATGGTTAAAAACAATGTTCCTCAAAGAAAAATGGGAAGAGATTTGGATACGTCACCTTCTATGGTGCATAATTAAAAGATTCAAACTTTTCACTATTTTAACTGGTTACCAGTGTGATTTCTATGTTGCCGGCACCTGCTGATTGTTACAGGTGAGTTTCATTACAAATTAAAGGAGCATCACATGCTGGAAATACAACTATTTCTGATGATTTTGTGTCAATAATTCAGACCAGACTATTTTTGGAGTTCTGCATGAAATGTGTCAGATTCATCTTTTTTCTCCTTTTTTGTGTTGTTCCAATGCAAACAAAAGAAATAAACATGAGAATACCAAAAAAGCTGTGATTGCAACAATTTTCTAGGAGAAGTAGTGCGTTATCTGAGAGAAATGCAGGGGTGCCAATATTTTTGGCCATGACTGTATGTGCTGTCTGGACTGATCAAAGCTGCTTTTTCACCGTTCTGCACTACAGTCCTTCTATCTGACCATAAACAGGAATTCCAGACCAAAAAATAAAAACAAACAAACAAAAACATAGCTTTTAACACAAGGGACCAAAAAACGTTTGGCAATAAATTGAGAAATCTGCCACTAATTAGCAAAGAGATTTCTGTAAATCTGTGAGCCAGGTTAATCATGCAGACACAACAGAAACCTGATCATCCATTGTGCTGGCTTTTAGCGAGTGGGTGAGTGCTTAGAATTAGAAACTATGGATACTATTAAGGTTGCTTTTCCTTCATCTGATATCAAGTGCAAAGGCTGCCTGTATTCAAAAACAGAACTGGGAGATTGAGAGTACAGGTATCATACACGTTTGAGAGAGACACAAAAGACTTCGACAGAGCAGTATGAAGATATGTCATGAATCAAAAGTGAGTGTGGAACAGTCTGCAGAGGAGAGCAGGGGCAGGACGACAGCTGCCTCTGAACCCTGAGATAAATGTGCTGCTAATGTGTGGGTAAATAGCTGGACCACAAGCAACCAAACCAGCCAAGCATCAAACTACTCTCCACTCTCTTTTGGGACATGAAATCAATTCCTAGCCACTAGGAGGAGCTGTTGCTGTGTGCAGCGTCGCCCACTGGCTCTAGCCTGCTATTGAGACAGATGAGATGTGGCTGCAGCTTCAAACTGATTTAAAAGAAGCAATTGAATCTGTGTGGACTGTGATGAGTTACCCAGAGCACTGCAGAGGCGCTCGCTCCAATAATGAGATGCATTTGTTTGTTTTCCCCCCCCTTCCCTGAGAAGATGACTGGGCCATGCATCTATTGACAGTCCCTGCACTCTCAATCTACTCAGACCCGCATGATTCACATAGGGGCATCACTTGTTGTGCTCGATGAGTGTCTGGCAGCCTAACAAATCCTAAAATAAGAGTAATGATATGTTCACAAATGAAGGAGGCAGGTATCTAATTTTTCCCTCGCTCGCTCATGCTAGGCCATTTGTCTTATCTATCATTCACTCCATCATCCCTCTATAGGTGTGCAAGACCCCCACCCCCAACGCTATCCCTTCTTGACCACTGCAGTTAAACTGCAGCAGTGTGGGGGAAGGTGTGTTCCAGCTTCGACTGGGAATTAGTCCTCCATCCATCACATCCACTCAGGCAAATCATGTGACCAAGTCAGCCCAGTCAGGATTAACTTAGTCACACACACACACACACACACACACACACACATCTATACAAATGTGACAGCTTGTGCCGACAACATCAGCACACATATTCTTGTCAATTTACTAGACATGCACTCAGAGTAAAGAACAGAGAAAGAAACACACTGATTCTTTTGATTAACTCTTTCCTCTGCTTCTTTGTTTAGTTGCCTGTGGGCTTTTCTATTTTGTCTCCCCTTCTCACTCTCTCTCTCTCTTTTTTTTTTTATTAAGGTACATGTATGAACACAAAAATAGACAGGCACGCAAAGAGTCGCCGTTCATATGAGAAACAGTGAGCTGCAAAATTCAATTCATTAGCCAAATACAGACGGATGGATGGATAAGGCAGATAAGAAGCAGATTAGCAGACACATCAATATGCATAAGCAGCAGTTTCCACCTATCTTTCTCTCTTGTTCACATACAAATGCGTGCACGCTCTTTTCCCCCCTCACACACAAATGCCCAAAGTCTACAGTGCATGCAGATCTGCGCACACAAACACAGGCCAGTGAATGTGCAGACAAGCTACATTCATCTCACTTCACTCTAAAAACAGGCGCCAGTGTGTGCACAGTTTAACATGTGATACTAGGCTGATTCTCTGAGAAATACTGGAAAATGTCCAGGGGATAAATCAGTCTCTAAAAAGCTTATTATGCTGAATTAAGAAAATAATGGAGAACAAACTTCTCAACACCACACAGACAAGTCACTGGTTTTATCTCCTGAAGACAAAGATTGATTGGCTCAAACTACACTTGCATGCACAAGGATATGTTTTTATACTCATGAGTGCATAAAGCACACAAAGTCACTCATTCACATTCACACTGGGGGTCTCAGGTGTGTGATCTCTGGCAACGAAAGTCTCTGAGACAGTACTCTTTTTTTCAGCTTTCCCTTCCTCTCCACCCCCACCCCCCCACACACACTTCCCTCATCTGCCTGCCCCCCTCCCTGTTCTGGAGGAGAAGTGGAGCAGGTGTCTAGGACAGAAATAAGATCCTCCCCCACTCACGTCACCCCTCACCCATCTAAAAATGACTCCTCCTCTCCTAATGTCCTGTTTACCTTTCGTTTTGGGTCCATTACATAACAATTCAGTTCTTATTTGTGAGCACCCATCTCCCAGATGACCATGTCCATTTATAAAAAATATTTCACCTGCATGCAAAATCTGAACTGACTCAACTGTAAATGTACCTTAAATGATTCACAACACAATTAAAAGCAAACCCTCTGGCGTCTCGTGTTGCAATTTAACAGAACCCTCACGCCAATTGTAAAGATCCTGACACTGTAACATCAGCCAGGCACTGTAATATGCAAACAGCCACTTCAGTGTATAACAGATTGTACTCTGATTGGGTTATATCCTTTGAAACTGTCAAAACCTTTCTTGAAGGAAGATGAATAAATTCACCATATTCTGTCTTGCCTGTGTCCCCATTTACAGTATAAGTTGTTCCATTATTTATAACAAGGAATCAAGGACAAGGAATAAAAGGAAGGCTCATTATATACTCTTCAAGTGCTACCTTCGTTAGCTACCATGAAAATCTCACCATAACCCTGGTTCCTAAAATTTCCTCTAACCTCCAACCAACACTGATTGAAAGCTTACACATATGGGCACGCTCACACACACACACACACACACACACATGAAGACCTGACGATGGCAGCTGAATGAGTAACACCGTCTAAAACCAGGACACATCAAATGACTGTTTTGAACATTTGCAGGAAGCATCTGTGCAAGCGTGCAATGCAGCGAGGCAGAGAGTTGTTCATTAATGGGATTAAATGCTAAGGCTAATGGTATAAACCGAGACGCAGGATGTGTCAGGTATGTGACGGGCAGGGCGCAGGGTGAGTTTTAGCACAGTAGGGGGTTTCAGTGCAGGGAGTAGAGGTTGTTATTGTCATGGATTACTCACTGCCACTTGATCTGCCTATTGCAGTAATCCCCTATCTAAGCTCCACAGGAAGGCAAAAACACACAGGAGTTTAGGCTACACCAAAGGAAATGTGTTGAAAACATCTCTTTCTAAGTTTATGGATAAAGCTTATTGACACTCTGCCTCCTTCTATTTTCTGCCTGCAGAGAGCCACCTTGAATTAGCCAGTCATGATACCACTGCCCCAAGAAACCAATTATGTGACCAGCAATCTCTGTTTAGCTTTCATGTTTTCCCCCTCTCCACCACTGTGTCTGCTTGTGAAGAGTTTATGCTGTTTTGATTCGATGCAGCGCTTGATGGGATGATGCCATGGTTGACTGGCCAGGGGTTTGGGTCCTTGGGAGCTGTAGTTCAGTGATGGAGAAGTCCGTGGGGAACTCATCACGGACAGTGCTCTTCAAAAAGGATGCACAGTTTTCAGTCCCAGTTCAGCAATAACAGGAGATTGAATTCATCACCTCATCATCAAGCTTCAGATTAGTCACGTATTTTGAATCAGTTGAGTTGGTGGGGTGGAACAAATGACCCTTTAGGACCAAGGCGGCAGAGTGCTTTTTAAGTCAGCCGCTTCACTCTTTGCCCTTTGCAACAGTAGAGCTGCAACTGTCCATCTTAAACAGTAAACAGCTTGAAAAGTGTTCCCAAAACACAGAGCAAAAACACCAGCTGAGATGTGTGGACCATGTCAGGAACACAGGGCGACAGTAGTTTTCACTCATGGTAAATACAAATACCAGTGAATCCCTGATGGGACAGGAATAGAATTCCCACACATTTTGACCTTTTTTAACAAAGCCAAATGTGACTGAGTTGACTTTGTGTATGTGGGTACACGTGCAATCAGCATCTCAGAGGTAATAAATGTGGGAGTCAAACCTGCTGTGGCTACAGGTGTAGGCCTGCTGTAGGACATAAGACTGTGGCAGTGGAGAACAGAATTCAACAGTAATTCTGTAGTCTATACCTCTTCCTATCCCACACCACCCGCCATCCCTCCCACTGGCCCATTGATGTCAGAAAAACCTGCTTTCTTCCCAGAGGAGAATGAGGCCACAGCAACCCCCACCAACAAGAAAAAAAACCTCTCCTTAGTCACCAAAGGGAAAGCCTGAAAGCGAGAGAGAGAGAAACTGTGTGATGCAGAGAATGGGGAGGGGGATGTAAGTAAATGAACTGCGCCTAGAGAAGAAAGGTTCTTTTAGAGTCCTTTCCTTGCCACATATGGGCTTGCTCCCACAAGCAAGAGGGATAGGGAGAGAGAGATACTGGTTGTTATAGACTGACAACAGGTGCTCTATGTAGTTGCACAATTACATCTATTCCAGCCCATGTCTGAGTGGGAACTTTTCAATCACTTCTGTTATAATTTATTCTTGTGCAAGGGAGAGACATGGATCGCCCTGAGGCTTGCCAAGGAATCCAGGCTGTACTGACACTTTATATTGTGCAGCTACTGTGTAAAGTCATGGACCTACTGGAACGTGTGGGGATGGCACAGTGCTTGTTAAAGAAATAAATAGCGTCTGAAAAATTACAAACATTGTGGTTCATACATGCTTCAATTGTGATCTGTACCAAGGGCATACTAAATTTAGGATCTGTTTCAAATGCAGCTGCCTTATCTTAAGCAAATTACAGCTCTTTATCAATAAAAATGAATATTTAACAGCTCTTTATATGCTGATTAGCAGTCCAGAGGTCGTGTATGTTACTGGAGTACTGAGGATGCTCACTGTGTCTTATTACTTGTATTATTTTGCCATTCTGACCCCAAAAAAGAAGAAAAAAATATGTTTATAAGCCCCGTGTCCTGTGTTCACACACACTGTGGATTTGCTCACTTAACACGTTGACCCAGGCTGTATTGGAAACAATTGCTCGGCTGCTCTCAGACTGTCCTGCTTGACATTCATAGGAAGCGTCGTCTTCCAGTTGGGCCTTTTCAATCTGAAGATGATACTGCCCTGGAATAGAAATAGAGAGATTCATTATTTTTGTGACGCATTGTGCCAGGACACGAAATACATGTAAATAATCAGAGGAGGGGTTTATCTAGTTTTCTTGTTCTCTCTCCACTGAATATAAAACTCATTGTTCACCGTTGCTTAATTTACTTTTTAAAAAAAAAAAGATTTTTCATCTGTGGTGAATTCAGTTTGTGAATTAAAGGAGTATTAATTGATGCCAGACAGAGTCCTTCTCCCTGTATCTTTCTTCTGATAGTCTGGTGTGCCAGCAGGGCTTGATTTTTTTGGTGCATTGCCATAACCTGTGGGGATTAGATGATGTTCCGGGTTGGTTTCCAGCTCCTAATTCTCTGGCTCACAGCCTACTAATATGTGCAAAATTGTATCTTGGTCTGACAACCACCCAGGCCTAAAATGCATGTGTCAAGTAAGCTGGCAAGATAATTAACACCAACCAGAAGCAATTTCCACATCTAAGTTATCATTTAGTGCAGAGAGAGAGAGAGAGACACTGAAGTTATTAATCATATTCCTCTTTCCTAAAATTACTCATAAATAGTGCAATCAAGCTGCAGAGAGTGTGTTTTTATGTTAGGGGAGATGGCGTACAGCTGCAGCTTGATTTTCTTATTTATCTATTATGCTTCAGAATTTGGGGATAAAGTAAACCATCATTATGTCTGCAGCAGGTTGATATTTGCTAAATCTGCATGTGTGCATTAGCCTTAAAGCTGAAAATACACATTGTTCCATAATTGGGAAGGTCGATACAGATGGAAAGGCAAAGGGAACACTAACAAATATCAGTTGTTCATCTTTATTTAGACAACACTGCCTCATTCAGTCAGTCAAGTATGATTAAAACCAGGTAATATGCTACATTGTCTTGTCCCACTGTACAGTATGTTAAGAGCCTCTATAGTAAAGCTGACACAAACAAATTCAATATACAGTAAAGTTTGATCTACAAAGGTTTTATTAATTCAGGAAAAAGTATACACACCATAGCAGTTGTGAACTAGCTAAAGCTTCTTCATCACATCTTTTTATGGCTCTGTGCAGTACTACATAACGTTTCATTACACTTAAGGATGACTTCATTCGCAAAGACATTCTAGAGTCACAGCAAATGGTTAAGCAAATATTCATTTGTAACTATGATTAGCTGATGTATAAATACTGGATATAGTTAAAGATAGGCAGTATATATGATGTCACATGAACACTGTCTTAATGAGTGTTCATTCATAATAAGATTTTTCCCGACTGCCTGATTAACTGGCTGTATGCCATGTACTATGATTAAATTACCCCTTGTGGATCAATCAATAAAAATAAATTAAGAAAAGCTCACCTAATGTTTTGGTCCCTTGAACAAGCGGTTTTATCTGTGTCTTTACAGTGTCCGCTGTGTTCACACAAAATGCCTGAAATCCTAGATCTAGTCTCATGTTGATACACATTTACATAATTGCTCCAGCCTAGGGAAACTAAGGGTACTACATCTACTGTAAGTATATGTGCAAATCAACACTGTGTGTTTAACTGTGTGATTTCAGGCTTTTTTAGGCATCAATAAACATCGCTGATGGTCACAATCAGTGAAAACTGGTATCAAGTGCAGTCAAGCGTTATCCTAAATAATTTTGCTCTTTCTGTGTAGTGTCAAGTGATTGCATACAGTACATCAGTCTGCAGTTTCCTTTCCTGGCAAAGTGTACCTGTAATGATGGGTATTTTATTCACGTGTATGCTTGCCTATCTGACAGCTTGCGTATTTGTGCTCGTTACATTTGTGTGTGTATGTTCTTACGTTGCTGTTGTTGATGTAAAAGAGGAAAACATTTTTCTCTAACCCTGTACTTGCTGTAACGCTTACTGTAATTTGCTTACTGACAACTAATCAACTGATGAACAACATGTTAGTGTTTTACAGGTTTGTATATTGTACTTTATGCAAACTCTAGGTATTAAGAAGCACAGACAATGTGTAGATGGGCATCTATGTGTCTCACAGTGTTTATGTGTCGTTGGCAGTCTCCCACACTGTGCACAATGAAGTGCGGCTTGTCTAGTTGCGGGCTGATCAGGAACAGATGCTCATCTCTTACTCGGGATTGCCTTCTAATTGGCTATTACTTTTTATAGACTGTGGTGCAGATTCTGCAACATACTTTACTCCCTGCCACATTTCACTGACTTGCTGACACTCTGTTGCTTTAATTTCTTTTTTTGTCTTTACATGTGATTGACAGTGAGAAGGATATGTGAGAGGCTGTTGACAATCCCATCACCACCTCAGCCCCAGATGCTCCCTGCACAGAGAGCCAGGGTGCCATAAGGTTACTGTCTCTGTTGCTTTAATGCAGCACTTTGAAGCCATAGCAACAACATCATCTCATTTACTTTGAGTAGCCAACATCAAGCTGTACTGTTGGATGCTTCCTAAAACGACAGAAGCTGTTCATAACTAAAACCATATGAACAATATGCCACAAGAAAGCAAAGTATTTATTATTAATCTAATACATCACATCTGAATCACACTGACTTGGCTTTAATCTTGTTTTTTCTTATTCCACTTAATTGGGTCTTCTGAGTTGATCGTTTCTATTTGATTTTTTTTAAACCATAAAGTGCATGACTAATTCAGCCATAGGCAATTTATGATTACTAATTTCAGTGTCTTTTAGTGGTACTTTTATCAAACAAGTTAATCTACTTAGCTTGTATAGGTCCATTAAAGCCCAGTGGGTCACAGACCATATTCCATGAGTATCCCTGTTTACCTCTGTTGGGGTTTCCAATCACGCTATAACGTGGAAAACCTGGCAGGCTTCTCTCAGGTCCCAAGAGGAGGCCGTCTTTGACCCACTGCACAGTCCCTGATGCCCGCAACACCTCACACCTCAACACAGCTGTGGCTCCCATCTGCACACTGATGTTCCTCGGTTCAGACCTGAAGGCCTGCTGGGCATGTGTGCCTAGAGGCATAAAAGGAGGAGAAAAGTAGTTGGAGTGCAATGGCAGAGCATGAGAAGGAAGTGATGGGGACTTCATGTAAAGAGGTATAGAAAAACAAACAAGTGTGTTATGGGGAAAATCAAAGGAGTAGAAGGAGCGTGACATTAACATACACCACAGGGATGCAGTCTTGTGGTCTTTGTCTAAGAAGGCACCCCATTGAGCCTGGCCACATTATTCATTCTGGCATATGTTTTATTGATGGGAAACTGCAGTGATCCAGCCCTGAAAATGAGTCAATAAAGCAATTACTGTGAATTAAATCCCCCCTCAGCCATGCAGATAGGACACTGGAAGAAGGGAAAAAGCATGGGGTATCAGAGACTTCGTTCACCTGTGGTTTTCCTTTAATGTTGATGTCCCAATAGCTAATTCCTTCTGTGAAGGGTAATGATTATCACTTTAATCCTCCTTGTTTGTCACAGGTGGGAATGGCCATCCTTTAACCTGGCTCTGATGTGACATTACAATGTGCTTGAGTCAGGTAGGTAACCTTAACGTCTATGAGCCTCTAACACTGGAGCTTGGATTATATGATTATTATACTGAGATGTTTATGAATAATTTTCATTCAAGGAGCCAAATCCAACTGCAGACTCCAATTAGAGCCTAATATCTAAGTGTGAATCTCGTTTAAACACTGCCCCACAGAGAAGTCACCCTGATTCCGTCAAGCTGTTTGAATCTTGACCTTCATTGAAGCAATGACCAAGTTGTTTGTGAAGTGCATGCTCTGTTGCATCTGACAACATGAGTGAGTGGCAGAGCTCTCAGATCAAGGCTGAACCAGTCACCTCACGTCAAATATGAAGGGCAAGATTGGCCATTACAGAGGATGCATACAAACAACCAAACACAGGAGCACATTTGCATGTAGTTTACATAAATGAATACTCAACTGTGATCCACAGTGGCTGCTGAAATAATATTACACTTTATTATTCTGAGATGTAGAAAACCGGAATGCCATCTGGGTCTTTAGCTGCTAAATGCTAAAATGTGTTAGCTCGTTTTCTTCTGTCTGTTGTTAGCTGCTAGCCTGGTACTGCACTGTGAGGTTTTAGAGCTGTTTTTGCTGCCTGGAAACAATGTTGGTGACAGCAGTGATACAGTGCCAAAACAGTAAAGTGGGCTGTAAAACTAGCATTATGAACTAAAAACTCCCTGTAAAGCTATGGTTAACTTCAGAGAGATGTAGTAAATCTCTGTTTGTCACTGCCAGTGCCCCGTTTCACAAGTGTTTGACCCATTGTTGATCTGAAATATAAAGTACTATGGCTTTAAATGATGGGGAAAGCAACCGTATTTGAACAGACTGATATACACTTCCACTATACTTGCACATGAATCCATTACACACGAGTGTCCCATTGAGCCATGTCAGCGAGCAAGCATGCACCGTGCAATGGAACTGCACAACCTAAATGGACTGGAGCCAACATAATTAATGTTAATTACACCTGTACTTTCCTGCATGTCAAACTGTCTGCTATGAAACATTGAACTCCATTCCTAATTCAAGAGCAGATACCTAACATACGTATGCAGTTTGCTTCTTAACCCATTTTTAGATGTACAATTTGGTTTATATGTTTGTTTGTTTTTTAACACTTGTAGTAGAGTATCTGATTGAGATCAACTTGTTCAGAATATTGGTTATGTTTAGTAAGTTCTATAAACTGAAAGTCATTGTGCTCATAATGCCCAGTACCAGAAGCAAAATTATGATAGTGATATCTGGATTAACCTTTAGGAGCCTTGGAATATTTTTGGCTTTTTTTGTTTTTGTTTTTTTTTTTGAGTCTGCCTATATACACCACATGAAGATATGTTTAACATGTCAATGTTAGGTATATTTTTTCAGCAGAGCTCCACCTTTTTAACTTGACAATTATTTAAACATATTGACATGCAACATCAACATGCATGATCCTTGATGCCTGGAGGTTAAGTTATATGCATTATGCATTAATACTCTGAATTGCCATTTTGCCCTGATGTTCCTTTGTACCCAACCTTTCTTGTTCATAGGGAAAG
>NW_018128112.1:278854-311164 GCF_001952655.1 Monopterus albus | reverse complement strand
TCAGTTTTGTTTGTAATAATGATATTTGGTCCTGCTCATCACCTTGATTTTGCCACTGATGTCTGATTTGCTCAGATGCTGAAAAAACTAAAGTGAAAAGAGGGATATAAATAAATTTCTGATTAAGCCCATTAATACAGCAGTAAACCTCTTAAACAAGATTTTTTCAAAATAAAAAATAATAATGTGATAAACCAGGTTAGTTTAAATGACTTACATTTATAATATATGCATCACTGTAAACCTGTGTTACTCGAGGGCAAATAATACACATAAACCTGCAGGGGCTATTAGGTTACAGTGAGAATACAGTTAAAGCTTCACTAAAGTCAAAGTTCCCAATGCTCAGCTGAATGGCCTGAACACGGATGGTACTTGAAAAGGCCACAGATACTATAATGATAGCCCTACGGTGACATTTGATTCTCTTACCCCAGATGAGCCAGAGAAAGGGTAGTCCTGAAGGAGACACAATCCACGCTGACAAGAAGTCCATTTTGCCGCTGACAACTGACCTTAAGGAATCCTGGAACAGTCATGGGAAAAAAAAGACATGACATATACAGAGACATAGACTCCACACCCCTACAATATCAGTAATGTAGGAATATGCTTTAGAGACGTATTTGTATTAGAACTTAAAACTGTACACTTGATTTTTTTATCGTTTAATTTTACCATCAGCTGTTGTTCTATGGCTTCTTTTAGATTCTCTTTCAGAATCAGATGAGGGAGCGTATGTACCAAAGGTTTGGACACACTTTCCCACTGAATAGGAAAGTGTCTAAATCTTTGGCTGGTCATGTACATCACTTGCTAGCCCCAGCTTGTGACTCTCATGTAATATATACACTGGAGTCATAGAGATAATCTTCAATTAGCCTATTAAATTGAAACTTGCCAAACATTTTAACCCCATACTGTTGCATCATAACGCTCATCCAAATTCTGAAGATTTTTCCTGAATCCTCAAAGATTCATCTAATGATGCAGAATCAAAAATAATCCAATCCAGTGCAAGAAATATATCATTTTAATCAGCTTCTTGGGTAAAGGTTTTTTCTCAGTTAAGCAAAGATGGCGACAGGAAATGACATCATCTTTTGCTTTTAATGCAAGTTGAGCATGAATGTTATTATTCAAACCTATTATATTATTATTGCTATTGTATTATTGAAAACGATTTCCTGTCACCACAGGCATAGCTGAGAAACTGATTAAAATTATATTCTATCCTGGACAGAACCAGAATATTTTTGATTATGCATAATTGGAATTGTTTATGAGGATTCAGGAAAAACCTTAATTTGGGTGAATGTTTTAAAATGACAGTACAGGGCTGAAATGGTCAGCAAATCTCAGTTTTACTGGTTAAAGAAGGATTATCGCTGTGATTCAAGTGGATGTTATACATGAGAGTAACAAGCTGTGGCTAAGAGCTTGTATGCCTTAAAACAGGGCAAAAAGACATCTTTCTGAACAACATTTCACATTTTTGCAACATTTTAAACCTCTATTTAATTGAATGGAAACTGGTGGCTACATGGAAAACAGGAAATGCATTAGAACATTTGAAAAAATATAAATTGCAACTGTGTATATGGTTTTTACAGGTAATTTCCCATCAATGCATAAGTATGATCCACTGTCAGGATCATGGCATGCTACTGTTGCTAATGTTGGGAAAGGAACTGTTTGGAATTAAGACTTTAGGCCGTACTGTGGTTCTATGCCCACTGCATTCGGTTGTCTTCCTTATTTGACCAGGAAGAGCCCTCTGCGCATTTTAAGTCAGTTTGTAATCACTTCAATTTATCTGCTGCAGGAGTGGAACAAATAATACTGGTTTACTTAATTGAAAACTAAATATTTTCTCATCTGAACAGACAAAATGAATTGACGGCAATAGCTCTTTGACACATCTCCCCTCAGTCGATTAGTTGCACTCCAACAGGCTTTGATAAGAATTAACTCACACTCAATTATTTTTTCGCTCTCAAAACATTTGTGTATTTCAGAGCCCCCAGTATACTCTTTGAGCATACAAGGGCAATTACTTCCTTCTTCAATGAATAGAAATTCCTTTCTGAGGTTAAAAGTGCCCATCCTCTTATCATCCGTGTCTTTTAATGCCTTGCGTATGTAAACATAAACATGGTCATTATTTCCCACCTAAAATTAAACTTTTGCTCTCATATGTGTTGTATTTTACAGGTTTTTTTTTTGGTAGTAACTAGATTTCTTTCATTTGTTTACTGTACAATGAAAAAAGCCATAACTTGAGATTCTGAGCTCAAACAGCACGTATTCCCTGAAAAGAAGAGAAGTGTTTGGCCAACACAGAAAGGTTGCCGTTGGTCTCATGAGACACCACTTTCTTTAGGACTCATAATGAAAGCAGACACAGCCTACCTGACCTCCCCACATTCCCATTAGCTATTCAAACAACTGCCTCAATTGCTTTAAAAATAAAGCCAGTAAGAAGAATGGTGATTTAGATGGGTTTCATTTTTTGGCATGAAAAACCTGGGATGGTGTAGCATTTGTGGAATAAGTGTGATACTGTGTCATTTAACAGCCGCTCAACATCAGATAAATACTGGACTGAATGGCAATTTGTCTTCAAATTTAAAAAAAAAGAGTCATATTTTACTACAGCAGTGCTCATTGCCACACTTTTTTTCACCTTGTTCTTCACCATTTTCTTACAAATGCAAATTAGAAAGTCTGATTTGAAATTTGATTCACTTTCAGAGACAAGGCTGCCAGTCTCCCCACAAGGGCATTAAAGGTAGCTCAACCATTCAGCGTGACCTCCTGAAAGGTAGGCTTTTAATGGTGTCTTTCATAACATCAGCAAATGGCTCAATACACTCAGTCCTAGACCAATTTAATGTGAAACCTCATGAAACCTATCAATGTACAGAAAATGAAGTTTCAATCTCCATGCAGCCGTGCAATTCAGATGTGGTCTTACATCTTAATATCCAACTAACCTCTTACCAATCTCACCAGTTGCCTAAGGGTCCAATTACATAAATTATAAAAGCGGTGTTCTGAACTGTTACTGCTTTAAAACTGAACTGCAGATAAAGAGAATTTCTAAAAGCTGCAGATTAGATTATCAACAGAATCTAATCACATCTGAATCCTTTAATTTTACATGAAAACATGGCCTTCTTTAATCAGTCTGATTAGGACCTGGCTGGACATGTGCTAAAGGCAGACAGAACACACCTCGTGTAGAGACAGGCTAAATCATATCAGCTTGGTCCAGCAGTTTGGCAGCATCTTGATAATATATTTGTCTGGTACAACTTCAAGGTACTCAAAGAAACCAAAGTTGGCCGTCTGTGTGTTATGTCACCACCCCCTTCAGCGCAAAGTATTCAAGTTTATTGGACTACTTTTCAATACACAATCATATATCTGCTCTCCACAGGAAAAAGTTGAGATTCCAAGAGGCAAAACCTTCTTTCAACCTCTCCCAACTCAAGTACATTCACCTGCCTAGAGAGAGAGAGAGAGAGGCACAGAAAGAGAGAGGCAGACGCACACACACACACACAGGGTGTACCTCCTGCTTAAGAAAACGCCAAGAATCTTTGAATAGGTGAGCGGATTTGCATGAGAGAAAGAGAGCTCTGCTTACCTGATGAGTGACGCCAAGGCTCGGGAGCGTCTTTTTGTCTTCCTGATCTACAGATGGCTCTCTGAACACAAGTGAGCAACGGAGATGTTAAAGAATGCCAGTGGGACTCCCCCTTCTCTCACTCCTTAGTCTCAGACAGAGGCAAATAGATAAAGAGAGGGAGAGAGGCAGTAGCAGAGACTGAAGAAGGAAGAAAGGTGTGTGTATGAGAAGTGTTGGCGGTGGTTATAAAGGGGGTCACATGAAGAAAATAAAGGTCACAAAACTATAACAATTTCACTGCTGCCCTGGGGATTTAAAGAATTGTAAGGTTACACAGGAACAAACTGGCCATTTAAAAAGTTGTAGGACCTCTTGTTTCAGTAGAATTGAAGAAATAACTATAAAAGTCAGAGAAAGTTGCTGTGAGCCAATAATAAGAGTGGAGGAACATGCCTGTAGTTCCTTCTATCCTGTCTTAATGGGGCGGATTCATGGATCTCATTATTTAGCATTTCATTCTACTGGGTTGGAAGGAGCAGAGCAGCCCTCAAAAATACAGATGCAACATGGATGTCTTCACAGTTGCTAGTTTGTAACATTTATGCTCATACATAAAGAATGGAACAGAGGATCCACATAATTGTATCTTCTATAGTGAATACCCCAGGGGTGACTTGTTCTGCTGCAAAAATGGAGATAGAGACAGGGCCAAGCACTGACTTTCAACACTGGACTATTTCATGCTTTCTGAAAATGACTTTCTACTGCCTTTTCTCAGTTATATACTTCCAACTGAATGGTAGCTGGAGAATACCAACATTTCCCTGGTGGAACACAGCAAAAGCTCTTGGAGTAGGACAACACAAAGGCTATGTTTATTTTCCACATATATGTATTTTTCATTTGATCTGCTGCTAGTTCACACTTGTGCAGTGGCTCTCTGTTGACAATATGCACAAGCTATTTGCTCAGGAAACATAAAATGCAGTTATACTGCTGCATCTGTTCTTCCCCTATGGGTCAGCCATGCAGTAATGATAAACCAATCACTGTCTGTGAGAATAGTGCTAAGAAACTCCCACATTTGCACAGCAGGCAATAAAGAAAGGATGATAATGACACACACCCTCACACTGGCACAATTCAAGGACTGTTACCTTATGTTGTGCATACTGAAAACTGCCAGTGTCCAGTGTCTGTTCTGTGTAGTGTGGCGCGTGCATACAGGCAGTGCGAATGTGTGTGTGCGGCCCAGATGTGCTGGGCTGTATAGTCAGAACTGGCCCCACAGACAGCCATTAAGCCCAGCAGCCCAGGGCTGGAAGGTTAATTCCATCGCCTGGAGGAGTATGTAGGTGGGAGGCAAGAGAAAAGGAGGGAGAGCGGTGGAGGATGAGGGGGAGAGGTGGAAGGGGGAGCAATGGGAGGCGAGGGGGCTGTGAAGCTCAGCACTCAGTTCGTACAAACAGCACCGTCAGCAAGAGTGGAGCCGTTCTACTGCCAGACGAAGGAAGAAGAGGAAGAGAGCTGGGGCCTGACAGAGAGGTGGGGGGAGGTGAGGGGGGGATGGACAGAGGACCTGAAGATGAATGGTGAGAGGGGGAATGCAGGGAAGAGGAGGGGAATACAGTAAGAGGGTAAAAAGTATTCATGTCAGAAGGTTGGACAGGCAGAGGGTGCAATGAAGGGGACTTGAATGAGCAAGGTAATGGAGGGAGAGGAACGGATGGAGGAAGGAGACAGAAAGATACTGTAAAATGGGCGTTGGAGTGATGAATAGAAGACACAGGAGGAGCAGGGGAAGAAGGAAGATGGGAGGAAGGAAGGCTGACATGAAGAGTTATTTTGAAAACAGGAAGTCTACTGACTCAGACCAGTGCAGCATGGAAAACAAGGAGGAGGATTAATCAAAGCAAGAAATAATCACTAAGATGAAAAGTAAGACAATGTGTGGAAGAGGCTAAGACAGGGACATGTCAGGGAGACTGATTCAGAAAAGTAGAGCAGGAGTGAGATATGTGATATTTTTGTGTTTGAGTTCCTCTGAATGCCTGTGGGTGTGTACAGTACTTGTGTGGAGGGTGCATGGTGTAACGGGTATGCTTAAACATCTGGATAAGAAATGTGGCAGATCAGATTCTGTCATTTGTCACAACGAAAGAAAAAGCTTAATTATAAAACGAGTGTAACAGCTTGGAGTCAGTAGCTAGCAGTTTAGACAGGCACCCTAATAAGAGATCCACACCGAGAAGAGGATTTAACTAGTTCACTTCCCAGCTCTTAAGAAACGGTTAGTTTAATGAAAAATGGTTCAAGACTTCTGACGGCTCCAAAAAAGCCCTGGAAAATTGTCTTTGTGCATTAAGCTGAAGAGTATTACATCCACACTCTAAGCCTTGGCATTAGCTACAGCCATCTGACCTGATGATCTGATTGGAGCCGCAGCTTCTGTTGCCTGCTGCAGTACAGCTGCCATATCAGTGATGCTTCTGTGTTCTAAATCTGTAGACAAGGTCAACATGGTTTTTTTTCTTCCTCCAGTCAATCTGGCTCCCTGTTGACCACATTAGGAGGAGGAGATCTAACCAGCAGCTGCAAACTGAGTGTATGCATCACCAGAAACCAGTAACAACTATTACAGGCATCAATAAAATAGCAGCACTTTCTTAAAAGTCTGCTGTAATGATGAAGAGCGAGCAGGGGCATGAACCTTGTCTCACTGCTGATTGTGAGAAGAGATACTCAAGTTGCTGTCTCTAGGTGGCATGTGGACCAAGTGACTAACATAAAGAAGTGGTACCAGTGTTGCCAGGTCTCTCCGATGGTGGCACCTGTGCCAGATTTGGTGACACCACCTCTGTTTTACAATGTAATGGAAAAAAAATCTGTATTTTTCCAAATTATTTTAAATAACCCTACCATCCAATGTGCATAGCCTATACTTATAATAAAATTCAGAGACTTAGAACACAAATAGGAAAACCACTTCTTCAGTAAGTTTCCACCTCTTTTTATGTCCCACATTTGCATTCTCTGCCGTCTGTGTGCGTGATTTATTTGTAGCCAGTTTTTCTTCTGAAGAAGAATTTCTGCTCTTTGGCGACATCTGTGTTGGTTCATGCACAGTTTAGCTCTCTCACTCGCGCTAGCTCATTTTTGGGGAAAGGTACTAGAAGCCTACTACTTAAAGAAGGACTTGATGGTGGGTTTCAGCCACTACTAACTTCAAACTGGGACTTCACGAGATGTATGTCATGCATGCGCGAAGCTCATGTGTTTGATCCTTTCGGTCCACACCAACTCTGACCTCTGGGCAGCGTCTCTCGTCAGAACAGTTGTCTGTCAGCAGGAGGACAGTATGGCCTTCACTAGGCTGACTGACAGCAGAAATGTATTGGACAAAAATAGTCTTCATGTATTCTCATCAGAAATCAGCGTTATTAAGGGGCGAGTGACGGACCTGCAGATAAATGTTGCAATGACCGCATTGCAGAGACTGTTACATCTGCCCACCATTTCCACAGTGAGAGCAATTTTACGTGCATAACCTGTTTATTTTGCTGTCACACCCAGTGTGACCTTTGAAAACAATCAGTTGCACCTTAAATAAATTTGGTCGCAAAATGCGACTGATCACTCACAATCTGGAGCCCTGTGGAAGGACATGTATCGAGGTTAAGATGGATTTGGAAAAACCCAATTAAACACACTGACACACTCTTTGCTGTTCCCCTTCAACCCACATCACTGTGCCCCTATGCATGTTGGCAGCAATGTTAAGTTCAGAGCTGTGTGTCTATGTCAGGATGGATGGAGACGCTTGAGACAACCAGCTGTGGTGTCCAGATTGGGAAGGGATTATTTCCCAAATCTCTCCCGTTTACCTCAGCCGCTTAACAAGCTCCTACATAACCATGTTAATTCACTGATTTGCAACTTTGATTCCACTGTTAATAATAAACATTGTTGACCAATCAAATGAGATCTTGATGAGGTTTTATACAAATCTTTGTCTAAGTACAACATGAGGTTTACTGAGAAAAAGTGGCTGGGTCTATAGTAGATAAAATCCCTATCAGACTAGTAAACATCATTAGATAAAGGATATAACTGATGGCTAAACAATGCCAATTTAATTGCAGTAACATTTAGATCAATAGTATAAATGAATATTCATAAGTTGCTGCTACTGCATATGATCACACCAGGGCCAGGGAAGAAGCAAAAAGCCAAAGCAGCAGACTTCTTCAGGAAAGTGGAACTCTTCATCCACCAAATTCCTGTGTGAAATCTTGGGGTCAGAGGCTGGACAGGATTGCTGAAACAATATTATTAGGTCACTGAGGGAAGAGGAGAAGGGTCAGATAATAAGACTCAATCTGGCTGAGTAAAAATACATGGAAGGGAAAGTGCTGACGCCTCTTTGCTCTCGCTCATCCAATTCCCAGCACTTACACTGTGCCACTGATATTCATGCCAAGCTGTCCATCCATGGCCCACAAACTTTAACGTTCACTGTCTCCACCGCCCCATCTATTACCACACTGTGGCAATGAACAAAGGGAGAGCAAAGCAGAGCACGTGGTGGTACGTGGGGAAGAGAGGGCCGAAGAGACATAAAGGGAAAATATTGAAATTTGAGGCCAGAAAAGACAATAGTTGTATCTACTCCTGTGTGGATCATTCACTTATTCAAAGCCACCTCATACGCATACAGAGACAACGCACACACACACGCTTGCGCAAATAAACCCACACACTCACATACACACAACCAACATCAGAGGCTCCTATCACAAGCAATTCAATATAAAGATACACAGAGCTCAGGCAATAAGCTGATCCTGGTGAGAGATGCTATACTCTTTGACAGGTGGGGCTGAGCCACACAGCCCAGGCTGTTCTCCCAGTATCACTAACATAACAGAGAGATTAGAGGATGAAACTGAGCTAAATCTGGGCGGGCTGAAAATGGGGGCAAAAACACAAGACAGGAGAAAAAAAATATCGAATGGATCCAAAGCAAGCCTTTAACAAAAGCTATTAAGAAATAAAAGACCACTTTAATAACAAAAACTTTGTGTTAGATCATTTCTGTTCCTCTATGCACAAATACACCCACACACAGGGCCCGTGCACACATGTAAATGTACCCCCCCACACACACATACACACACACACACACCTCTGTACTTCTACATCTTCTATGAAAGAATCTCTACTGACATTTTTTTTTTCTTTTTAGCAAACTTTCACTCTAACTCTCACCACAGTGAGCCACTCACCCATAAGGTTCCTCCTTACCTCTTTCTTACAGCATTAATATTACCAGAGAGGTGACAATTTTGCAATTTTCACCTTGGGAGAATTTTTTTTTTTTTTTTTTTTAATGGAAGGAGGTCTGGTACTGTAGTTCTCAAAGGAGTGATTCAGTCATTCAAATTCAGTTTTCCTTACTTCTGATAATTACTGAGTGCGGATGCTTGCTGGAAGAGTTTTGTCATCTCAACCTGCCAACCAAGTCAAAGCTACTGTTAAGGCAGGCTATCCAACACTGTTGTTGCAGTTTAGCAGTCTATTGTAGGCTATTGTAAATTAACCTATACACATTACTTATCGACCATAAGCACAATGCAGATACTGTATGCAGTTGTGGGGCAACAATCAAAAAATTATTTTGATTGTGGCCCCACAACACATTAATTCAAAAATTTCAGATATTATACTTTTTAATGAAGTATATATTTTTCATTATTTCTTTTTGTTATATGGCAAATGTCTTGTGTCAAATCTTACCATACCATTTTGAACAGTTCCAGGAATTGTGTGTACCCTTATACCTTTTACATATGAGCTCGTGCTAAACTAATTACAGGCCAAAATGACCTCACCTCTCAAATATGCCTTCATTCTAAAAGGCTCAAACCGGTTCTCATAGGGACAGAAGTAGAAGAGCACACAGACATTAACAAAAAATCAGGCCTAAATATACCTTTGCCAACAGATGGGCTTATGGCTTTGTTGAGGTGGAGCTTGCTATCCTGCCCATCCCATTTTCAGAAAATCCACTTTAATTAACATATCAGAGCTCCAAAGAAGGCTAAACCTCTTCTCTGCAAACTGTAGTCTGCCCAGTTTGAACTGACCAACCGTAGAGCCTATGATAAGGCTTGCCAAGCAAACCACAAGGATAATCCAGTTATACCAGCAGCTATAAGCACTGATCTGACAGGCTCCCTCTGAAGTGCTATAGCTCACATTTTGATCTAACCAAAGTGTTTTCATGTACTTCAAGTCAAATTTTATTTATAGAGCCTAATATCACTAATCACAAATTTGCTTCCAAGGGCTTTGCAATCTGTACGGCATACGACTCCCTCGGTTATTAATCCTTGAATTGGATGAGGGAAAACTCCCCAAAAAACCTTTTAACAAAAAAGAAAAGGATGAAACCTCAGGAAGAGCAGAGGATAATTATTCCAGGATGGGCAGACATGCAATAGATGTCATGTTTACAGAATAGATGAACATTACAATATGGACAATCAGAATGATACAATTGGATATTGTAAACATACATGAATATAAAGAACATGAACCAGGTGAATGAGCAACTTCCAAGTGCCTCCAACAGACCTGAGTCATGCCCAGTTCTGACTACAGGATGCAAGACCAATAATAGCTCGAACCGATTATCGTAGGGCATCAGAACAGACAAACGGCAAACAACCATTTTAGCTCGTAAATGTGGCCAACACTGACCAATGGGAACAGAAATCACTCTTCCGTTCACAACACTTTTGGTATATTGGACTGATCCATAAACACAGATTTTTAACTGCTACTTCAAGTTCTCTGTGAAGGATAGACAACACAGGCTGCTGCCCTCTTTGCGCGACCCACAGATGGGTCCAAGGTCTTTTTTTTTTTAACTGCTTTTCTGAACACAAGCAGCCAGTATCACACACACCATAAACACTGCTTAGTGTTTTCATTCTCCTGGCCCTTGGCACCTCCAAGTTGTGAACAATGGCAGGCCCTGATCTGTCCGGTACCAACATGTAGTCTGTCATATCCCTTATCCAAGAATTTATGACTTTATAATCATGTAATCCCACACAGTGACCATCATATCAGACAGAAATCTGTGGAATCTGAACAAGGCATCACACAACCTCTCCTCCAGACAAAGACCTGTAAGGACAACAGACTACACAAATACAGTACAAGAGAAGCTAAACCAAAGCACATCTTTCACACATATCAGGGAAGGAAACAACAACCCATTAGAGAAAGAGAGAGAAAGGATAAATCTGATTCTTGAAATCTTGTTAGCTACATTGTCTGGCATGTCCTCCACTTGAATAATAAGAATAAAATTATGACCCGCAAGTGGCTTGCAGAGCATGTGCCTATCTTTTAGTCTTTCCCTGTGCCTTCTATCACTTCATTCCCGCTCATACAACTTAATCTTTATGTGTCATAGGGGTAATGGTAGGGTGACCATGGTTCCCCTCCACTTGCATATTCACAAAACCCAGAGGACTGCGAGGGAAAGTTGAACAGGCCAACAGATGGAGGCTATTGTGTGAGGGAGGGCGCAGGGAAGAATGTGGCAGCAGTGCCGCAGAAGATGTAAGGAGCTGTGAACATGTGCATGTGATTCAAAGTGTGTTTGTGCATGTGTGTATGAAGTCTACACTTGTTTTGTGTGTACAAGTATGTTATGTGTATGTGTGCACGTGTGCCTTTGTGGTTGCATCGGGGGGCAGTTTAACACAAGATGCTTGAAATCTGTTGCCTTGACTGCTCGGTTAATAGAGTCTCCTGGAATGTCCTCTCCTGCAGTTTTAATGAACCCGAAGCCAAAAGGCCTAATGAAGCATGCTCTGTTTGCCAAAACAGTCCCTTGACCTCCCTTGACCCGCACCACTCCCACGCCACTTGAAGGGGGGGTCTCCATGGTGACCAGCCTAAAGAGTCTACCGGGCCAAAGTTGTCAAAGGGACAAAGGATGAGACTAAGTTGGAGAAAACTAAGCACTTAAGACAAAATATGTCAGCACATGTGCCTGCTTATGTTTAAAGATGGAGGTGGTTTCACTAGTTTAAGATTTTAAATGTTGCGTATTTTCTCTTTTCTTTGAAAACTGGTCTTTTTGTCGGAATAACAAAGATCTGCTGTTTTTGGCAAACAAAGCACGTTTCATAACAAGCTCTTCCCCCTTGTCAGCATCCAAAGACCTAAACATATGCACACAAACTCAAAAGCATGCACACACACAAGTTGGTCCTCGCTGCAGTTTAACTATTCTTTGTTCAAGCTGAGTAAGAGCCTCATTATTTAATAAGTTAAGACCATAACGCAGGCAATGCTGTTTGTATTCAGGAGGGACGCTGGTGTGTGTGCGTGTACGCATGTGTGTTAAGTATGAGTTAAGGATTAATAAAGTGCAAGGCACCTAATTAAACAGTCTTTGTTTATGCTCTATAGCAATAGCATGAACTCAGCAGGCACAATGCAGGGTGGTATGCCAGGTCGCTATGCTCTCATTTAAATAACTACAGACAAAAGCAATGAGAGAGAAGGGGGCAATCAACTTCAAAAGAAATTCTTGCTTAATTGCAAAAGTGTGAGAAACCAGTAAAAACAAAAGAGGATAAGATGATTAAAGTTGCTGAACAGTGTTTGCAATTCTAAAAAACTATCAGTCTGACCTGATTTAAAGGTAAAGATAGAGTACACTGAATATCTTTAGTGGATTCAACTAAATAATTTGATTAAAAGTCTTATTTTCCCATTAAAGATTACAGCTCGACAGGTTTCTAAACAGGGAGTGTGAATTCCTTTGAGGCTGAAATGGACAAAAACAATTTCTAGAATGAATAATATCTGATTAATGTTTTTCTTGTGGCTTTTGTGATGCTGCTGTGAACTGCTGAAGCACAACTCTACGAAGTTTGAAGATTGTGTGAAGAAAAACAAACACGGACGTTCAATGGTTTCCTCCAGCACCAAACGTATGACTAGCCAAACATGGATGGTTGGACTCTTTTAATTAGACTGTGAATCGGTCCTGAGACCCCTCACTCCCCAACACACCCCCTTAAAGAAAACAGGGTGGAAAACCTGTATGGGCCAGTCGGTACTGTTCTGCCTGTGCACATTCCTGAATCCAGCGATCTAATAATGCCATTCATTATAAACCTTATTAAAACAAACAGACTTCATATAATAATAAATATGCCAGAATGCATACATTGTTATAATCCACAGAAATTAAAAGTGCCGAGGAACACTGCATCACTGTACCTTTGTAACCTGTCTCTCTCTCTTCTCTCCCACTTCTTTCAACTACACATTGAAATAAAATAATCAAGGTTATTTAAATGAGTGTGGAGACCGCATAAACTGTGCAAAGGGTAACGAACATTACAGGCTGAATGTGTTTATCCATTCCTGATCTTGCAAAGTGGTGAGAGGGGGTGTGCTGGGTGGGTGGTTAGGGTCTATTTACAGACAGCTGTAACCACAAGCAGAGGTATATGCATGTTAAGGGACCAAGCATGGCAAAAAATATGCAGATTTTTACACACCATCTCAATAAACAATATCAACTGTGTGTATTACAAGTGTTGTGCTTACTCTGCTTGATCTGTTTATTTTATTTTTATTTTGTTGTCAGCAGAAGTAAGACCAATTTACATATTGCACATAGATAGCATCTAGAAAAAAGGGTGTCAGGAGATATTCGGGGCAGGGCTGGAGATTTAGTGTGATCTGCCTATGAGTGCGAGAGGAAATGAAGGGGTTCCCGAGTGCTACCAGCTGACACTCCCTTGCAATCCAAAGACTAATTGATTAAAGGGCTGTGATCATGTGTGTATGGAGATTTTACTGAGTGAGCATGTGTGCATGGCAAATATACACCATATGGGCAAGGGATTGCACCTCAGTTACTGTGAACAGAGTAACTGTGCACAGCCTCTTTGGCATAAATACTATATGCGTAAATCATCACAGTCAGGCCTGGGATATCGCAGACTCCCAAACAGACATGCCGCAATATTGATGTAATAAGTGTGAGAATCCTGGGATTTTTATTAACCCTTTGGAACACAATTATTTTAAGACAATTACCACAAATACATTACCATCCTATAATATTTGGACACTGTGGATTAGGTTAATGCTATGAAGAACGTCTGTACCAAAGCGAGGATTAGGCGTATTTCGTAGTGCTGTGTTTTATTGTACTGTAGTGAGAACATGCATCAGGGGCTGCTGTTAGATGAATCGACGCTACCAAATTGAACTAATTGCACTGTTGCCTGCCCAATGGACCCCGTCTGGGACCCAGGAGAGCAAAACGTTGAGAGCAGACGAGTACATTACTCAGTCCAACTAATTGCTCGCACCTGTGCCTGCCCAGTTCACTCTGCCGGGGATTCTAGGGGATGATAAAAAGCAAAGCTGAATATACACTATGGGTGGGGCAATGGAATCTGAAGTTTACAGATATCTATCGTAATGTGGATAGGTCAAGGTTTGCAGGACCTAGATGATGTGTTTTTAGTCAGTCTAATGGTGCTGTAGCTATAGTATAGTGTCAGGTTCCACCCAGCAAGATGGGTGTGCTGTGGGTTGTACATTCATAAGTTTATTTATTGCTCACTTTGGCTCTGAAGCTGGCCTATGTAAGCTGCCTTTTTTGTCACCAGCTCAAATACCCAACCTCAAGCACCAAAATTAAAAAGACATGAGGTGATTTCTTTGGTGCAGCAAAAAAAGAAAGCATTGGTTTTGGATTACTAAGTTACGAATCTGTCAGGGCCGCTCGGCGGCCGCTGCCTCTCCTCTGTCTTTCTCTCCTCTGCTCTCTCTATCCTGTGGGCTCTGCACCTCAGCTGTGTTGCATTCCAGTAATTAGCGACTGGTTTTTTGAAGCGCACAGCTGGGGTGCATCCTGATGATTACCTTCTCCTTACTTATACCTCTGGCAGACGCTCCGTCTTCGCCGGAACATTAACTATGTACCGCGTAACATACAGTACATGTGGGTAGAATGCTACGCTGACAGACACTGTGCGTTTTGGCTTGACTCTACCACACTACCTACGCGCTACGCTACTTTACACTGCACTACATATTTCTGATTCGTCGCCGGATCTTTGCGACATGTAATGGACAATACTTACCCTGTTTCCTGCCGTTAGTTTGTGTGTTTACCTGTTCGTCCTGGTCTCCTTAGTCATCACTGCCCTTCCCTGGTTGTAAGTATTATAGACCCTGTTATGTTGTCACTTTGTTGTATTTATTCCAATAAACCACCTTTTTTGTACTAGCACCTGGGTCGGCAAACTTGAGACCAACCTCAGTCCTCCCTCACCCTCCTGGTGAGGGGGACTAAACCATAACAGAATCAGACCATTGCCAATTCAACCCCATCTGCTTTAAGTTTCATAAAGACTGGAGTGCCACATGATGGACATTATATGGAAGTTACAGCACATAAATAAAAGAGCAGCTGAAATGGAAATCCTACTGGAATGGGGGTTTGTAACTTAAGGCTGATCTACCTTTTCCACAAAGGGACAACAATAATTTGAACTTCTTTATAATGGCAGTGCAACTATTAAGATATTGTCATGTTATACTGTGCATCATATTAAGAATTGTACCATTATTTTCAAGCTTGTGGTTCACTTAGTGTTCTTTTCACCTGTCAAATCGTCCTTTCACATTTAAAGTGAAGACGATATTGAGAGGGGAAGCAAAAAGAGGATAGGAGGAGGAAGTGAGAGGAACAAATGAGAAGAAAAGGAGTGTGCTGAGATAGCTGTTTTCTGACCAGAGGCTTCCTGGGCAGAGCAGAGATGATCTCCAAGGCTCACAGCATGAATTCCACACACCCTTCACCACACAAACAGCATGAATTCTGTGCACCACATGCAAGCATCTTGTGGCTCCCACACACCATACACCATGCCTCAGAGAGACACAAACATACAGAGTTAACACATGGACAAAGCATCCCTGCAGGCAAGACCTCAAACCCTGACTGACATGGCATCCACAGTGTTCTCATTATAATCACCAAACAGAATGTCTTCATCCAGAGGCGAAACAAACTCTACACAAAAGTCCTCTTCATCTTTACAACTTTTTTCCATTCAGAGTGATCATTTCTATGATGATGTTGTTCCTTATGGCCTACACAGAATTACAAACTCTGAAAGATAAAACAAGTGCCCAACTGTAATTCAGTAACTCCAAAGCGTAACTCCTAACAGGATATTCATTACCTACTTGACTGTGACTTTTACTGGGCAAAAACAAACTATTACTGCATTTGGCTCCACACTGAAAGTACAGAAAGTGCACAGCATATACATTCTTACACAACTTTCACTATGTGCAAACATTTGCTCAGTTTTATTGTGGGAACTAACTTTTTTTGTTCTCACCTGAAGACTTATATACATCTGCAAGCAAAACACACAACTGGTCATATTTTCCTTTGTACAACTGATCAGGCACTGTCTGATGTTGTTGACACACCACCTTCATTGTTGTCCCACCTTCTGCTTGTACCTTCATAAGGTTAACACATCTCTCAAGAGGTATGATGCACTATGCCCAATGTAAAAGATATATAACACCATATATATATAACACCATCTGTTTGAGTTTGTGTGAGTGCGCATATACATAGACACAAGGGCACAAAGCCATCCCCTTATGGCCCATTGTTTTAGAAGGGTATGACTCTTGCACCCCTCCCCTAGATGTCAAGGGAATAGAGCACAGCCTGGCTAATATTTAACTAATGACTGTGCCTTCCAGACTCCACTGCCCTCCTCTTACCAACTGCCAGACCTGAGCCATCTCTGCAGTGAACGTCACTGAAGTGTGGCTCTGTGAAATAGAATGTGGAGGCTCTGCAAAGTATCAGGGGAGAGGGGTACGAAAGAAAATAACTGTTGGAGAGCCCATAAAGGAGCTGTGAGTGAGGGAGAGATGGATGCACACTGTTGTGTGGGAGGCCAGTGAGTCCAGCAGTCTGAGAGAATGCCATATGCTACCTTGAGGCAGGCAAGGTATAGCAAAAAGCAAAGGAGAAGCAGAGTTAGACAAGAGTGGCTGGTTTCCATCAGCGCTGATATTATATGTGTCTGGCCTTCAAATTTTTCATCAAGAAGCACACGTACCCCCCTCCCCACCAGTCTTCCTCAAAGACAGAGGCTATGCTACTGACAAGGGGAAACGAGAACAGGCTGAAGGAGGCAGCGGAAGGAGCAACAGATAAGGAGAATGGGTGAAAAGGCATAATTAGATAATGAGGTCTGTGTTTGTCAAGAGGGAAAGACAGAGGAGGAAAACAGAACTCTACAAAGGCAAAATAACATAAAAAGTGGAAATTAACAGGAAGATGGGGGAGATGTAAGGGTAGATAGATATAAAAGATGCAACAGAGCTGATTATCGCTATAGTGCCCCCAATGTGGACCAATGCCAGGCAAATGTAGTATTAGTTACTTCAATAATTAATCACCCTGGGAGCCTGTCGTTGCGGCCATGCACTGACCCATTTCTCTAACATTTTTCTTAACAGCAACACAGCCCCAAAGCCCCTCTTCTTCCACAGCTTCATTTAGTGATGCGGGGGTGCAGGTCCAAATCCTTTGGGTCAAGCCTGGTCATTTATTAGCCACGTTTCTCAGGAGAAATAAAAGTAATCTTGCTGCTCATCTCAAAGGCTGGAAACCATGCAGGGAGACAGAATAGCGACCTCGGCTGTGGCCCAGTGGGCCTTGCTGACTGTCTGTCCTGGTAAAATATGAAGCCCATATGTAGGACAGCCATCTGAAAGAGAGACCCAACAGGGCTCCTTCAGGCTTTGATGCTCATCACCACAAAAGCAGATGGCAGTATCCTGGTCTTCAAACTTTTTTTTGCCCCTCTTCTTTTATCCATTCCTATCCGCCCTATTAGCCCCCTGCCTGCCATGGTCTAGCTGCCTATAGTTAGCTCCCAGGGGGTGCCCAGAGCTATGGAATGAAGTCAAGCTTCCCCATTGACACAGGTCTCTCTGGATAGCTTTGAATAGAAGTCAAATGAGTGAAAAGGCATGTTTTAGAGGACAAAATGGAATAAGGTGTGGGGTGGATCAATACTGCAGGGTTGT
Organism: Monopterus albus; assembly: GCF_001952655.1. NCBI lineage: Eukaryota > Metazoa > Chordata > Actinopteri > Synbranchiformes > Synbranchidae > Monopterus > Monopterus albus. The sequence goes on along the minus strand of NW_018128112.1, from coordinate 293,343 downwards.
TTGGACTTGAAATGCTTTGCTCTCTGTGTGCTCAAACAAAGCAGTGCTGACTGCAGGTGGCAAAGAATTTTTCCGGACATTGGATAGAAAGTAACAAAGGGTGTTTAATGGAAGAGAAACCCGCATGCATCTGTCTGAAAGACTGTGATTAAAGTGGAGAGATAACCCACTGTGCCTGCTCTGTATCCATTCCTGCACTCTGCACTAAAACAGGCAGGATTCGTCACTAAGGTCCAATTCCAACCTGTGTGCTGCTCGCACCCAAGCAATTTCTGAACCAGAAAAGCAATCAAGGACTTAAAGGCAGACACAATGCAAATAGGTCTGAAAGTCCATCTGTAGCAATCCAACTGTCCCTTCTGCACCTGTCTGTTCTCAATCTCAGCCTCTCTGTGGCACAAACCAATTAACTGTTTGATTCAGAGAGGGGGAGGCACACCCTAATTGATTACATGGTGATAGTCAGTTCAATTATCAATTTAGGCACAAAAAGCTAAGCAGTAGAGATACAAAGCCCATAAATGTGCTGAATGAGCACAATTTCTGTGTATATTTGTTTAAATGCAGGAGTGAAAGTAAAGGAGGAAGGTAGGGAGACAGAGAGACTGACACTTACTGTAGCTACTGCAGGTTGTTTACTTGCAGTCTCTTACTTACACCTCTCCTCTGCTGCTTCTTTCTCCTCAGCATAGACATTCTTCAATGCCTGAAGTGCATAAAGAAACACACACAAACAGATAGACAGAAAGGCACACACACACACACACACACACACAAACAAACACAAATATTTGCATGATTACAAACACAGAAGTCTATTATATGGACTATGTTAATATGGGATTATAAATGCACATACATCCACTATATAAACATATATAATTATAACAGAGAGAAACACAAACTTCCATTTGCACACAATCATAGGTGCAAATACATGAACACACAAATCCGCATGGGCATTCAAGGATTTGCAGCAATTGACTCACTTGGAAAAAAAAAAACTTTCTTCATCATCCCTGCGATTCTGCTTTATTTACTCTGTCATGGAGAGCTGCTCTGTTCGATCAGGCTGGAGAGGCACTAGGTCGGGTGACTGTGCTAACGAAGTCTCAATGTGCCGTCTGTCGGCAGGGTAATTTCCCAGGATAGCTCCGTGTCTCACCACTCATGGTTGTGCTGGTAAAGATAGAAGGAGATCAGCACCTGAGTCATTGGATAGAAGAAACCAAATGGGTTAAAATCTCTACTTCTATCCACTGTCCTCCCTCAATGTCTCAGCTGTTCCACTAGCCTGCACACTATCTTTCACTACCTATCACTATTAAGAGCAGTGTTTTTCATAGTTGCTGTCACACAATATGCAGAATACAGTACTGGAAAGTTAAGGTGTAGCTTCCTGTTTAACATGACACTATACCAGATGGGACAGCATGTAAAATAGAGCCTATCAATGACAAGTCACTCATGCAGCTGGTTTATAATTGAAAAATGTGGAATTAATAATCATAATGAGGGTGGTACTGGGCATTGTAGAAGCAAAAGATATGTTCCTGTTCTAGCAGGATTGTGTAGAGGCAATTCTTTTCTGAGTTTGGTGATGTTTCATTAATCAAGCTTGTGTGCAATCTTGAAATGTACATATCTGCACAATTTTGGCCATTATATAACACAAAAGATTGTTGCACAAACAAAAAAAAAACTGTTGCATAGACCACATGCAGAGAAGTTGCATAGAGCTGAAATAAATTCAGACCACATTGTTTGGCATGGAAGCTGCAATGGTGTATTTTGGATGCACACACTGATGTGCACATCAGCCAGTGCAAGGGGCATACAGTTGCCTTCACCTATACTGCCCACTGTAACATGCTGGCTGACAGAGACATCCACGTCATTACAGATCCTTGTCAGCTATTGAGGACTGTTCAGACAATGACACTTAAGTTACACTCCTTTTCCACTAACAAGGAATGGTCCAGGAACAATGTGCTGCTCTAGATGGGCAGAATGGAGACAAGGAGGTGGTAGAGAAATAATGCACATACTGCTTGGATTGATGGAGATGGTCTCTGTGTTAAATAATTTTTAAAAAGTGACTGCAGACATAGTGCGCCAAGGAGACTTTTCCATCAATCCGACAGGGTCCCCCCTAGCCCTGCATAGATTTCTAAGGAAGCTGTGTATTTATGTACAGCAGGGGTCTGCATGGACACAAGGCACTGCAAGTAGACCTACCAGATGGTTGTGTCCAGCTGCTAGTAGGAGGTCTGCAGTCTTTATCTACAGTCAGTAGGTCTTAACATCCTCCACACACACTGCCCTTCTCCAAGCCCGAGGCCCACAGGGCTAAAGTTATGAGGAAGGCAGGGTGTCCCAGTGCAGGAACAATTCCCTACTTCCCCTCAGTCTGTTTTTTTTTTTAACTAGCAAAAGAAAAGACCTCAGTGACAGCCACTGCTCAGAAACGCAGGGGACCGGATTTTCACGCTGTTCTTTGGCAAGGACTGTCTTCCCTAACTGCACACACTCATACCCAAGAATGCCTGCACACAAAATGACATACACAGAGTTTCTCCTCTGAGGGCTAAAGCTGGTCCAGAGCATCAGCAGTGTTGGAGAGACTTAGAGAGGGAGAGAAGGGAAGTCTACTAGAGAAACAGTAAGAAAGAAATATAGAGACAGACACAAAGATGCCAGAGACGCTGAGCCACAATGCATTCCTAATCGACTTGCTGCCGACTTGGAAATCCAGCATTCTCATCTAGTCTATGCAAAGTCAGTAGTGAGATGTACTGAAACAAACTGAGGGAGACAGAGGAAGGAAGGTAGGAACGGACTGGATAAGTAAATGGTGCAATGAATAAGTGTTGTTAATAGAGAGGGGTGGCAGGATCTAGATTTAGGATAGTGTGTCTGTTGCTACATAAGGTGAATTTTAGTTGTCTGCTTCAGTGTCCTCCAGAATGCCACACTGTTACCACTCAAATCTCGAGGAAGTCATTTTTCAGAGAGAATGGTGTGTGTGTGTGTCATAGTGTATGGGGGTTATCTTTTATCTTTTGACCCAGATTTGAAGGAGAACTGAACAGAGGACATGAAAGACACGGCCCTCCCAGCAGAGCAGGGGTCATGTGCAGTGTGCAGACTGAACACAGGCGCGCACTGGCACAACCAGCCAAGCAGAAAACACTATTATGCATACACACAGTCCATACAGACACACATACAGTAGGCCCACATGCTCGCAAAAGTAGGCACACCTTCAAAAATCTAAATATGATTAAGATGACCAAAAACAGGGCATCTAATATGAAAATCCAGTCAGACACACCTGCAACGGCTCACACGACAAGCCAGTACCTTCTCATCTTCATGTACATAAAACATACATGGATTACTTATGTCTAATTACTGGCTGATTACTGGCCAAACAGCCCTTCTGTGTACCAAATCTAGCACATGACTAATCACATTAACATGCAAATGCTGCACTCATCTAGACCCATGCATTTCTGTACATATTGAATATTGAAGCTCTGCATCCACGACATTTTTCCGTTATACAAGCACACACAATGACAAAACGTGAACGAGCTTAGCTGTAAGCATGGCAAAGGTGAAGGAGAAGGGTTGCAAGCTTTCCTCTCAATAGATAGAGCCTAAGGCTGTGTTCAAAATGAGGTTCAAAGGTGTGAAAAACGCAGCTGTCCCCATTCATTTCTATGTGGGACTGCGTTCACCGCAGCCAGCACTGGCACCACATGGGGCTCCGGCAAAACAATGAAGCCCTGCGCAAAGAAAAAGTTGGATCTGGCTCAACTTTCACGGCACTGGATGGTCACATCATCCGGCAAAGGTGCTGCATCGGCCAATCATGTACAGGGAACGATTGGAACGTGGATGCCTACAGGAAAAGGACTCATTTGTTTACCTTGTTAACATGAGCATTGACTGCTATTCACTGTTGAATTTTGGGCACAGCACACCATAAGGATATGCCATGCATTTTCAGTAGCACTGGATGTTAAACAATGTTTTCTCTCTATCAGTGCCGACACATGATGTCACCGTCTGGTATGGTGAAAGATAAACCAGACCCAACTTTTTGCCGCACAGGGTTGCTGGTACTGGCTGCGGTGGATGCAGTTTTCCATATGTCAGTCAAATTCAAAGGAATTGAGCAGATGTGAGGTGGGTGGCTGTGGCTCAGGAGGTAGAGCAGGTCGTTTCCTAACCGGAGGATTAACGGTTCAATTCCCGGCTTGTCCAGTCAACATGTCAAGGTGTCCTTGAGCAAGACACTGAACCTCCCGGTGATGTCACCGGTGTGTGAATTTGGGAGTGCGAATGGGTGAATGGCCGAATAATGTGAAAGCGCTTTGAGTGTGCTGTAAAAGCATAGAGAGGCGCTATACAAGTATAAGACCATTTACCAAACTCAGTCTGAACGCAGCCTTAGTGGAGAAAAGCTGCAGCTGACAACCAAGATAAAGAATAGGGTGTGTGCATTTTCTTGTGGATGCTCCAAAAATGAAAAATAGCGAATATTGAGTGCAAACATATTTAGAGTAAAATTTTAGAAGAAAAAAACAAAACAGACTTACAGAAGGAAACCTGGATGCACCCAAGACACAATATTGGGTTTCTGCCAGTGTTAAATATGGTCCCTCACCTAAGACCAGATGGCTGCTCGCTTCTGACCACCACCACACTCTCCTTCTCTCAATTTTTGTCTCTCCAACAATCTCCTAACTCTCCCTTGGGGATGGTAATAGCTAAATGCTGTCATTTCAGCAGCTCAACTTAGTGCCACAACCAATTGTGCTCTCACAAAAAAAGTCTTTACTCTAGATATGAGTGACAACCTTTGGCCAGGCTCCTACGACTACTCCTTATAACCACTGAAATCCCATAAGGTACACTTCTTGTTAGAGGTGACAAGTCAGCTTGCAGAAGAAAGCCATTACCAGAGAAGAAAGGTATCAGACAGTCTCCTGCTGGTATAAATTGAAACCAAATACAATGGCTCCAAGTCAAGAAGTATACCGGAAAATCTAATAGAGCCTTTTCCTTGCCTTGCTGGTAATTCTTGTGAAGTTTTTTTTTTCCTATTATAAGAAATGTTATTGACAAGATTTTTTTGCAGACTTTAAGAGCATGCTATGTTTTTTCCTTTTATTCAATTAATGTATAAAGTATATCAAACAGCAATGTGCTATAGAGCTCCTGACAATATTTTGACTATGTCTTATTTTCATTTTCTGACTTTCTGAAATCTCTCATCACCTACTTAGCAACTGCAGCCCTCTTCTCTGGTCTCTGTGAAGCCTGGGAGTTTGGCCACATGGCTCAGGGCTGGGCTACAATGCACACGGATGAGGGGGGTGGATGAGGACAGTAGTGGGGGCTCAGAGGCATAAAAGTTCCTTTCTTCTCCACCCTTGCCTCAAGAGCGGCAGCTTGCTCTGACATTTACTCAGGCTGGAGGAAACAGAGACGACGGAGGAAACACACAAACACACACACACACACACACACACACACACAAACACAGAGGGAGAAGCCAGGGGGTGATGTGTTAGCAACTGCCGGCTGCACAAAGTGAATGGATTAAATAATCATACCTGTAACATCAGAGGGTTGACAAACACACAGAGAATTGGCTTTCACTGCCTTTATCTAAACCTTTTATCTTCTTCTCAGTGGCCATTCATCCACAACTTCTATTCCTGGCCTCCTTTTTTATTTGTTCTCATTTAGATCTTGCCAGTGAGTCAGTTAAGCCAACACATATTTCCATCGTGATCAAGATCACTGCCAAACACATGCACACAACCAATGCACAGACATGGGCACAAGCAAACAGACAGTTCAGACACACAAATCTACACACAAACACACAAAATTATGGCCATCCTACTGAGAAGCCAACAATGCCAGCAAGTCCTGTAGTCAAAAATGGGAAACTTGGCCAGAGATGACAGTGAACACAGCTATACACCATTTGTTTCACAAGAAAAGTTGACCCAGTGAAATAGCTGATTGCTTTGTATTGCTTATCTTGTGGTATACTGTATGTATTCTTGGCTACTTGTACAGCCATGTCATTATGTACAGGTGTGGCGTTCCTGGGTGTGTTGGCTTTGGGTCTTGAATCCACCAACCGGTCAACAAATAAGATCTCCATGGTAAAAAAGCCAGTGGTGCTTGAAAAGCCACAGCAAATCAAAAACACATCTTTTCTTTTATCAAAAGCTGTTCAAATACTGTCCCCTCCACCCCAACAATTAAAAGAGATGTCAGGAAATGCAAGCAGAGAAACTATAGAACTAAGAGAGGTTTGAATGAGATATAACAGATAAGCTAGCATAATGTCACATTTACTGTAAAAATCTTGTTTTTTATTCTTATAGATCAGTTAGTATAAACACCATAAGAGCCAAAGAAAGAAGAGGAAAAGCATCAAAATATGCCACAATTCAAGGCATGCCACATTTGGAACGCTGATAGAACTGGCAGCATTTTATCAGACAGATCCATGTGAACCACTTCAGGAATACTATCCTAATGCACACTTTTCTCTGTGAAATGGAAATACTCATGGCTCTCCGTCTGCTGTGAATGAGCTTTGTATTCCCCAAGACTGACACTCCAGCGGAAATGTTCACTTTAACCTCCTTCTCATTCTTCAGAATCTAAATAAAGGCGACGTCAATGGGAATATCCTTTGTTACCGTTACCCACATAAACACAGAAGCAGAGAGACACTGCAGCTCTCGACATGACAACAATCTTTTCCTCTTCCATCCACACTTCCTGTAGATCTCCCCAGTACAGTGCAATTGTTGGCAATCAGTCTGCGGTGCTCAAAGCATGAAGGAAAATTAAAATTCTCACCAGTAACATCTCTTTAAAAAATGCCACACCTATGACAATGCAGAGACCCCACTGTGAACAGCTGGAGAGCTACTCTCTACCAGCTGGTAATCTCCATGCAGTAGAACATCAACTGTCAATAACATGGTCTGTGGATTATTTTGAGCAACAGGGTCACTGTATTCGCAAAGACAATTTGGCTTGTAGCAAAATGCCAAAAGTTGCATTTTAAAAATAAAGCATCAAACATTTTGAGATGGAAGTCCCACGTACCTATCTGGATGTGTCATTAATGATTTTTTTCATTATTTTAGAAAGAAATTAAGAAAATATATACAGCAATGTTCCTTGATATGCTATATTAGGCCTTTTCCTCTAACTACTGAATACAATACATGAATAAATACTGGTCTTGCATTTTGCTCTGCTTTGCTCAGTGACTGAGCTCAAAGCTGCTAAGAGCTTCTGACTGGAAGCTGATTCCCAGTGGGCCCTGTAGCTGGAAACAAAATCAGCAGCAATATCCAAAATACTGATTAAATGTAGCTTAAGCTGAAATCTTCAAGTGGTCACCCTATATGGCAGCAAGAGGTACAAAGGGATTCGGAGTACAATAAAATGGCAAAGCATCATAAGTTTGATGTCTTGTTCACCACACTTTAGCAGACCTGCATGAATGATGCAGTTGGTGAAATTTACTTATCCCTTCACACTTTATAAAAATGATTTAAAAGGCCTATATGCAGACTAGAACTGTATTACAGGAGTCATTACTTATGTGATCTTCCATGATGAATTGATGGGTGAATATTTTAGTTCACTAAACTTGACTGCCATAACTATCCAAATGTAGTATTTATGTAGCTTGTCATTTATATGAGCAGCTAACTTCAGGTTTTATTGCTAGAAATAATACATATTTATACTACTAATATATTAACTTTCCTAAACCTCATAATCATATTTTCCTGGTTCTTGCAATGAGCTTCTGAAATCAAAAAGCAATTCCCCTGTAGTAGCTTGGACCCCTTAACCCCTGACAAAACACAGTGATATTTTCCCTCAACTCCTCGCCATTCAAAATAGGTACCCAGTGCATCTTAAATAAAGAATAATAATTTTCGGTCCCTACAGGCACAGCTTATTGCGTTGCGATTGACATGACTTTACAGTTTCTCCGTTTCCACAGAACGGTAAAACGGCGCCCCCTTGGGTTGCAGCCGCAAACGCCAGCCACCGTGTGTGGCCACAGCCGGTACTGCACCCTGCTGTCAACCCAGAGGAAGGAGGACAGGCTGGCAACTCATTCAAATACCACTTGTTAAGTGTCAAATAGTTCGGCGTTGTCACTTGTCCTAACACTGTGAAAAGGGCAGCTGGAAAAACAAAACAGAACCGTGAAGCCAGTCACACTGTTGCCTCACAAACAACAACGTTAACAATGGCCTATTTAAATAAACAACCGGGAAAATTTGTTTGTTTTCCAGTGCTGCTCTCTACGTTTTCAAGGCCGGACAGATAAGGAAACGAGTTGTCATCCCATTAACCCAAGTAAACATCCCAGTAACGAGTGCATTTGTACCGACATGGACAGCCGAACCCCATGCAGATATAAAATAAAATAAAATAAAATTAAATAGGCATTAAGATACACAGTCACTCACTTTAAAGTGCTTGAGAGTTGACTTGGAGAAGTACTTGTCGACTGAAAAGCCGCTGATAACGTTGTTTTCATTGTAATAACGCCGAATACCTCCCATACATCCGACATTCGATATAGGTATTATCACTTTAAAGTTATTTATTTTGAATTACTGACGCCAGGTCTACACTGACACGTGAGTGACGTCCTATTGGCCGGTGGTGAGTGGAGGTGTCAAAGGTTGTGCCATAAGAATACATGTAGACTACCGGTTATTTAGCCTCGTTACAATTATGCAGGGTTGGATGTTTAAAAAGACCTGTTGACTCTGTCAATGAACCTGGGCAGAAGGTGGCTTGTAACAATTCCTTCACTCTTATGTTTGTAAAATGCTATGCAATCTGTAGGCTGTGTAGGTATTAGTATGTCAGGCATTTAACCTACGTACATAAGGGTGTGTAATGTATGCATTTCATACACATGCTTCTTTTGAATGTGACCATAAATTGCTCAAACAATGCTGATAAAAGTACACATTTTCCTACTTCATAGCTTCTTACAGTAGATGACTTTTGAATCATGAAAATTAGTGCTTAGTTTCAGAGTTAATTTAATTGGCTCCTATAAAAGAACAGCTAGCCCCAATCTGTAGCCTGTAGTTTAATTGGGCCCATACTACCACTGAAAATAAGTCAGGTATTTCAGCTTTAAATAAAAAGGCTACATGTGCATTTGGGGCTTTTAATGTTTTTACAACGCATCCATTTCTTATGTATTTTTCTTATATATTTGTCAATTTTGTAACAAAAAGTAGATTACATGGCTGGCATGTCATGTTTTATTGTGCCTCAACAATGTATTACACAAAATTACACATAAACTAAACTTATAGTAAGTACATTTTGAAGTTTCCTGGCACATTTAAAATGTAAGAAAAAAGCAATACACATCAAGACCATTCTCATTAAACCCCCCACAGTTATACCACAACAAGGATCTGTCGAAAATACAGATATAAATTTAGATACGAGGTACTTCTTTCTCTTTTATCCAGATGCTCCTCTTTTCACTTGTACCCTCCCTGTGATGAACACATGCTGACATGGTCATAGCTTCATTTGTGCACGCTTTGTCTCATCAGTACATGTGGTCAGTCCCGCGGTGATATGAGGATAAGGACAGAGCAAACGATGCTTTGTAGCAGATTTATCCTTCTTTTTTGTCTGATTTTATCACTTGCCAAAGGCATTCTGCTACAAACCAATGGGGGTCTGGAACTTGTTCCTCTCTACCACGTGTCCTATCTACCCCTCAGTCTCAGGGGGTCAGTCATTCTGCCAAGGCTGAACTCAGGGGGCTACCGACAGCAGGAGTGAGATGAGCCTAGAGGGGATCTTCTCACCCTGAGACGAGTGATTACTTCGCTGGGACTAAGTTATGCTAATGCATTCATCTCCAAAAGCACCATGATTATTTAGAGTTCCTCACCAACTGTTTTAGATTTTGCTCACTTGCTATTTTATGCAAAGATGCTTTTTTTTCCCCTAGCGTTCCATTGGCACAGAGCTTGCTGAGCTGAGGGAGATGAGAGGGGAGAAAATTCAGAAGATTGTTGAATTTTTTGCCCTTATTTTAATGCGCCCTTGATGTGTGAGTGAATGCATATCAAAATATGTCTAGTTTTTTCTCCTGAAAATATTGCATGTTGCAAATTTACAAAATGACAATAGTGGAAAGAGCAGATCATATTGCATACAGTATATAATTTCCACTATTTCTCTAGCCCTCTACACTGCCCTATGTTTTATGTAAAAGGTTCCAGCACTGTCACTTTCATCCATCCAAACTTGGTTTATTTTCTTCCTTCTGCTGAATCAGTGCTGAATCTCCCTCTAGTCCCATTTGGCCAGTTTTGATGCCATATTCCACCTGGTGCTTTGCATGTCTTTTTCAGTGAGGTGACATCGTGGTCTGGCTGTAGTGCTCCTGTGATGCAGCGTCAGGGGATATCAGCATAATAGCAGACTGAATATGTAATAGCATATTCCCTCTAATCCTGACCACATTGTAATCAGAGGAGTCTGGGCTTCCTACCACTGTCACCACACAAACACATGCCATTGGACAGCTGAACTATGCAAAGGTGTGTGGGTTTGTGAAGGGTGAGGAAAAAAATAGAAGTGGAGGTTACAGAGGCCTAGAGCATCGAAGGACTTCTTTAAAGATCTTAGAGGCAGCAAAGAAACAAAGGAGAGGAGAGAAGTTGAAATGATGCTGTATTAGATGCAGAATAAGAAAGGTTCAGGGCAAGGTGAGGAAGAGGAAGCTGATGGTCAAGAGACAAGGGGAAATGGAAGAAGTTTCAGAGAGAGTTAAATGGCTTCTGAAGGCCTGCAGAGATTTGCAGAGAATTTGGAGGAGAGTTCTGGAAATGAGAGCACTACCCAGATGCGCTGCATAAAGCAGCATCTGCAGCATTAATTACAATAGCCCCCCTCCCTTACCCCTGCCATACTCTGCCACCTGTTTCTTTTCAATGTCCCCACTATATGTGAGTGAAATCCAGGAATCCACATTCAGCACTATGGCTGATGCAATCACATACAACCTGCTTCCCCACCCCACCTCCCATCCGCCCAGACAAACACACGTACAAAGATACACACCGCCACAAACAATTCCCTGTGGGTATCTCACTGTCTTGTCTATTGGCCGTAAAAGAGAGCAAAGACAAGCTTTTGGTCACCTAAGATGTCTTGTTTCTTCCTTGAGCTGATTTTGTGAGTCAACGGCTTAACTGAGGAGGAGATTGTCAGCCCTGAGACATACACATTGCCACGTCAGAGCTTGTGCTGGGCCAGTGTAGTAGTCACTAAATATTGCTGCTATCTGAATGCCAAGATTGCATCTGCTTAGCTGGAAGTGTTTTCTTGCTGCTCTCATGAAAGGATGGTGAAATTGTATCATAAATTAAGCTCAACCTATTTCACAACATCCTGGCCAATGATGAGCCAAGATGCGGATCTTTACCTTCTATGATAACAGGGTGAGAAAAGGACAGTGTCCATAAAGTAATGCCAGATTCTGTGTCAAATGTCTCTAAATGAAAGATCTGCATTGGGGATTTGTGGCAAAAAAGCATGAGATCAACTCTTAGCTGCTGCAGATTTCCCTCATAAAACCAAGTGGTAAAGGCCTGTGCTTATCTCAGAGGGGGTGAAGGATTGATGGGAGGGATGAAAAAGTAGCATAAGCCTCTTATAATTGAAGATCTTTTTCAGAAACATGCACATGCACACATGACAGACCACACCTCCCTGCTTAACCTGCAGGCTGTCAGTTCTGTTGCCCCTTCTGGCCCAAATACTGTACTCCAACTGGTCAATGAAATAATTTAGTGGCAATTTAGAAATTTCCTGGTTAGATGTTGGATCGATGGTATGGATTCCAGAAGTCAGAGTTCTGAAATGTGGCTGTTGAGCCAAAACCATTTAGAAACAGAAGCAACATTCAGCATACAGCACTCGAACTCTTGAGGATTCTCTTTCTCTTACATACACTGTACATATATGCAATGTTGAAGAGCTCAACCAAAAGAAGGATGTACAGAGTGAGCACAACAACAAAGGAGGTAGTATAAGAGTAAGCTGCAGTAAAAATAATATCAGCTGTTACAACACTAATGAACACCAACATAGAGCCAGAATAGAGATAGAAAATGCATTTCTTTTTTTCCGCTTGACCTCCTGCTGAGATTCAGAGGCTTTAATTCTCCCGGTGATGTTGGGATCCAAACAGTTACAGTGAATAAACAAGATTATCCATTTGGACATGCCAGTAAATCTTATCATATTGGAGCAGGGAGAGGGGCTGGAAAACAGGACCAAAGCAATAAGGCTGACACAGGCCAAGACGCACACAGCCATGGTTCCTGAACACAATTCCTCCCTCAAACAAATCTTCCTATTTACTTTTGTGACTTACTGTATATTTTGTACATTGGTTATAGAGAGAGAGTGATGTTTCATGTGTTGATGATCACTCTTCATAGACATAAAGCATGCACTGTATCAAACATTATTTTCTGTCAGACAATAATCAGCACTGGATTTGAAGGAAGGCTTCATTATACAATCGGTCATTTTTCTTTCTTTCACTCTGTTATTTTATTTCAAAACATAAAATCTTTGTGAACTGGAGCTCTGCAAAGGTTGCTGGTGGTACAAAAGCCTTTTCAGGAAGCTGCACAATCATTGTATTTACTGAAGCTTTTATACTGTAAGTTTGAAGTTGATTTGGTGGAGATGACGGTGGCAGAGTTCTTAGTATGAGGCAAACAGAAGCTGTGCAGCTTGCTGTAGGGCTGGTTGCAGTGAAGGTTGGGGGGAGTCAGGCTCCGCCAAGCACAAAGGTAGCGGGTGGAGCTGTGCCACGGTTGGGTTAGTCAAGGAGTGATTCCTGAGTCCATTGTGATGAATTCTTGTGACTGAGATAATCAGTCTTTTATGAGAGCATAACCTGTAAATAAGATAATTACAATTAGAACATAATGTAGGCTGGGGGCCGGGCAAGAAAAAAACACTGTGCTAAGCATACATGACAACAACAACAAGGAAGGATTTGGAGCTTATGAGAGCAGAATGTGGGACTTGTTGCTACAATATATCTGACATGAACATGCAAAAAACAAAACAAAACAAAAAAAGTATCTGCAGCACCCCTCAACACAGCATTTAATATGGATGACAAAAAAGAGGGGAAAAGAGTTTTTCTTTGTCTGTCTCTTCTCCTCTGTGAAACATGCCATCTAACATGTACAGTAAATAAGGAAGGTGTGTCGACACACACAAACATCTGCGATGTCACTTAATCCCCATTTTGTGCATCCTGCATCACCCACTGTCCATTAGGGCAAGCTTCTTCCCCAGCATGGTACCAATCCTCTTCGTTTTAGCTCAACACACACACAAAATATGCAGCTACTCTGTAATTCCCCACTGGTTCTCACTGTCACATGGCCATTTTCTTCACTCACTTACTCAGCTCAGTTGTTCATTCTTAGGAGTATTTTTAATGCTAAATTAAGCCTTCCAAGTTGAGTTTCTGAATGCTGCTTGCTTTTTCTTTTTAAATTCATTCCGTTCTGAAACCTGTGTTCTTCCTGCTGTTATCATATTATAACTTCCATTCATGTTATGGCTTCCTGCCATGAAAATAGTAAAAAAAAAAAACACCCACACTGAATGACGATTCCAGAGAGAAAAACAACAACATACTCCTACAGAGACAGCAGCAAAGGCGTGTAAATATTTTCCTAGGGAGAGAAATTAATAAAAAAGCAGCTAGCCCTTCCTTACCGCGTGTAGTGAACACCTGCTAGGTGCTGCAGATCTGCAATGTTCCAACCTGTGATGGTTTCATCCCATCAATAAATAGCAGCCAGGTGAAAATGGTGTTTTTTCCTGACTCCACCAGGAGACTGGGCTCAACCCACCAAAAGAGCTAGCAGCTGTCGGCTCCAAGTGAGCATAAGGCTGGCGAGCCAGTAGAGTAATGAATATACCAGTCTGGAGCGACATAGACTTGCTTGGAATATTTGTATGGATAGTATTAGTAATTATTTGTCAGCAAACACACACCTGTCACCCACCTCTCTTCATGTCTAATACCTTTTGATCTAGTTAGGAGTAAAAAGATGAACGGAGATCAGGTGAAAGAGGCCGAAAAGAGAGACAAACAGAAAGAAATGGAAGTATGGAAAGACTGTGTGTGAGAGGAAAAAGCTGAGTATATTTGTGTGGACATTATGCATTTATCTTATATATTAAATGAGCACAATATCACCAATAGTTGTCTCACATGTACACACATGACCCTCATTACATATTGATGCAATGCTTCCACAACATGATATTATGAGTGTGTATGTATAGATGTTTGCTTGTGTGTTTTTATTGTGTGTGTGTGT
>NW_018128112.1:247273-278786 GCF_001952655.1 Monopterus albus | reverse complement strand
AATGACCACGCTTATTGAATGGCTGCCTGAGCGCACTAATGAGGTAATATTACCAGACCAAATGATGAAAAATTCATGTTACAAGTTGGTGTTGATACAGACGGCCCTCAAGAATTGCATTTGCTGTTTGATATTCGTACTTGCTAGCTCTGCAGGCACTATTGTATGATTGGAACAGAAAAAACTCACACACTTAGGGCTGAAAGCCTAAGCTATTACTGTGAATAGCCTGTAGACACAGCAACACAAGTTGAAATGTGTTTTAGTGTGTGCACCTCTGTGCTTTGTGTATGAGTTCACATACTGGAGGTGTATGTGTGCACTCCTTTGTGTCTCTGTGTATCTGGGGGCAAGAGTGTGTGAAACACAGGGTAGTGCAGGTGAAGGCATGCATACTGAATACTAAGTGATCCTCCTGCCGATCTCATTGGCATTGGAGAGCTTGTACAGCTCTGATAAGTGCATTTATGGAAAAGTCAGCACAGCTTTATCTCGTCATTGCAGGTTAGATCACAGATAAAAGGATTGGACTCCCAAAAGTAAATAAAAAAAAATCAAGCCTGAGATAAGACGCTGGTTTCTTAGCTATACCAGCTTGCTTCAGACTCACACTGCATCATGACTGCTCATCAATATGGGCCCTATCACTAACCCAGGCCTCTGTATGGGGCCTCAATAGGACAGCCCAGGACAGTTTAGACATCATCTGCCTGGGGAAACTACTAATCTGAGAGAGTGTTGCCTATAATTGCCTTGGCCTGTGCAGAAAAGTCTCCCCATCCCCACCAGCAGCCCCTGGCCCCACCCAGGGCTACTGTGGAGCAATCATCCTGGGTAACATTTTGGTGGTATTTACATCTATACCATCAGAGCACTTTATCCCACTCTGTCTTTTTTACTGTCTCCATACACTCAGGTTTCTATTTCCCTCCCTCATCCTTCTCTGCACCTGTTTTCGTCTGTATCTCTTTGTTACAGTATATTCCCTTCCCTCACCCACCTCAACACTTTCTTCTGAAAACCTTCTTTCACTCTTTCTAATATCCCTACCCCTTTCTGTGTCCCCAAACCTCTCTGTCCTTTGTGTCCAAATAAGGCTCCTGCAGTGAACCCTTAGGGTGATGGTGATCGAACTTATCTGGGGGTGGGGGTCTCTCTCCAACCTGCATGCAAAATCAAACCAATGGGGAATCACTGGCTCCTGTTTACCACACAAAGACGGTAACACCATGGTAACACCATTGCTCTTCCTAAAACCCTTGGTAGTTAGGTCTGCACAATCACCCTGAGTTAAAACGTTTTACTGCTGGATAAAGCAAAAAGCTGAGAGGAAAACAAAAACTGGCTGAAAGTATGCTGGCTCATATCCAGGCACAGTGGAAGTCTGTTTTTAATTCCTGCTTTATGTTTCTTGACTTAGGAATTAAATTCATGAGCATGACAGAATTAAAGATACCTTTCTAGTCACATAAACACATACAGTACATATAAATCCAGTTGGAATCAAGTCATACACTGTACACACACACACACGTGTACAAAAAGTAGTCAACAGCGGGAAAAGGCATAACAAAGGGCTCACAACAAAAGGTCAAGAATACACATGTGCAGCCATGCATACAAGTGTAAAAAACCTCTCTCTCTCTCACACACACACTCAATGCTGTCAGTAGTCACTGCCTGTCTCCCTGGCAGAGTGCTTAAGAGATTAAGTTGAGGGTAAATTATAGTATTTTTGGTGAGACTAAATGCTTTACCCAGGTTTCCATTTAAAAAACCAATTTAATGATTTTCACCATGGAATATTTTTGCAGAGTGACCCTGGCAGTTAAATATTCATAAGCCATTAAAAGTAAAAGATGCACATTTTGTACTTTTAACCCGTTGTTACGTACAACGCATTCTATAATTGGTCCTAGCCGGTATACTGTTCTACTCAAAGGTGAAACAGGTGCTTTTTTGCAAACAGAAAAACATGATTAGTTTCCCACATGTTCAGCGTTGATTAGAACTGGATGAAAGTGACTGCAATAATATGGTTTTGCTGTTGTTGTTCCAAAAATGCAGCTTTTGCTCTTCAGAATAAGAAAATTGCTTTCCATTATAGCATTTAGATAAGATAACTGAAGAGGAATTCAAAATGAAACTTAGAAAAAGCCATAAAACCTTTAATTAAGATGTAGATAAGTCTGAGAAGAAAGAATTACGGAGTGCTTTCTTGAGTATCTCTTTATGGTGAATGCGGGAGATGACAGCAGGATGTAGAAAGCAGGTGAAACAGGAGACAGAAATATGTAGAAAGATAACATTTATTTGCTTGGTGAAAACAGGAAGTGTGCAGCTTCTCTTTATTCAATATTGAGCATTTACTTGAAATTTTCTAAACTGGTTACTCCATCTAAAAGTGTCAGGGAAAAGCTCCAGTCTTTCTCATTTTCTCAAAACTGTCTTATTTGGTTCTTCATTAAATCATTCACATGTTTGCCATTGCAGGACTGGGACTCACTGGCTTCAGTGTGAGTCCCCCCCATCTTGAGAAATTATGCATTGGCTGTGATGCTCCCTGTTGAATCCCTGCTGGGCCTGAGCGGTTTTCTGGGATGCAACCCAAGTCTAATCATCTGATACAATTTTAAAAGTAGCCACCAGTAGTTTTTCAGTGGCGGGTAGGAGGGACCACAGTGAGGGGGGCCCCTGCAGAGATGCTCTGCAGAGGCAATATGCAGCTCTATCCAATTGGCCTAACGTGAAGCAGGGAAGGTAATGAATGGCAGAGACACAGATGAGTGATCTGCCTGCTGGACTCACCAGTCTTGATTAGTGATTGTGTGTGTTCTGACTGTGAGTGTACAATTTGCTTCTGCAGTTATTAAATTGCTCACTCCACATTACATTCACAGCATTTGCTCAAACTGTTCCCAGTGACCATTTGGTTGGGGAACATTTTGTCCATCTCGAGAGTCTTGTACACATCATGTGACCGCTGATGCATCCTGTGTCACCATGCAAATATGTGCACATGTTTGCATAATCCGGAACGTAATTTGGATCTTCTTTGAATCTTCTCACTACAATTGACAGTATCAGTTGATGCGGGGTGTGCATCTACATCCAATAGAGTGGTTTTATTAGCCTGCCTCTGATTGTTATTATAGCTGCTGAGCATGAGTGTGAGTGTGTGAGAATAAATGACTGCATGCTGTATATATCATATTGTTGCCCTTCTAACAGTCACACCTACTGAGCTACCTCTCAGTCCAGTGTGTATGCTAGTAACTGTGTATTCCATTGAATGAGGCTTAGGCAGATTTGCCTCTTATGTGGGATGGCCCCAGATCAGGATGCTGCAAAATTACTGAGTTGTGACTGTTAGCATGTGATACTATAAGCCAGAGACAGCATTTATTGATGCATAGAAAGCACACAGCACTTCTCAAAGAAAATAAGAATTCATACACCCTCAAGATGTTTCATAGTTCTTTGTCATCTAAATAAGCAGTTAACCCACCCCTGTGTTTGCAGCAAAGTAAGACAAGAAGCAGAGCACTCTTCCATACTGCACTCCTGTCTGCTATCCCCTTATCCTCATCATTTACCCCTGATCCCTGATTTCTTTAGTAAGCCGACTTTAGTTGGATAATTCTGTAAAATCTTTGCAATTTACAGAGGTTATCACTCCTGGATATGCTTAATTAAAAGCAAGGCTGTGGATAACATGGATGTGTTTACACTAAATCAGGCAAAAAGATGGGCAAAAAAAAAACAAGATCCAGGGCAGATGACAAATGACTGGTGGCTTCAATCCATGACTGAAAAACAATAATAAGCTGCAAACCACTGTTGCATTTTGTGGAATGGTGGTTTTGTGATGTTGTGTTTGTTAGCGCTGAGATGATTGTTGATTCCTGAAAGACTTCCAACTGGAAATATACTTTTAGTAATGCAGTAAGACCCATTTCCATTTCCATCTGCTAGCTACTCACTTCTAAACTCTGAACACAAACTCTGAAGGCTGAATGATATCTCTGCATTGAGGTGCTGAGGTACCAACACACTGTATTGTGCACCAGAAATATAATTATTGCACACATCAGGGCTACAGGAATGTGTAGCAATGGAAAGAATTGTGATTGACCTTCTTCAGCAGTTTTTTTTTCTCACACAGCAGGTTGAAGAAAGGCTAAGTTATCTTCTCCTCTGAAGTAATTATTAAAAATTTCCCTTTTTTAAATATAGTAAAACTGTTTCCAACTCATACCTTCTCCTTGCTGCATTTGTTGCTGTCTATCATAAAGTAACTGAGGAACTGTAAACATGATTACTTCAAGTGTTTAAAGAAGCACAGCACAGCCAGATAATGCACAACACATCATGTAGTGTATAGATAAGGCAGTCAGTAAAAATTCTGTGCTGAACTCTAAAGAGATTCATAGATTCTGGGAAACTACACTGTGACTGCTGCAACACCATTGCTGAGCAGCATAATTCAGCCTTCACTTTGTTCATGCTAGCAATGCAGCTGCTGGGTTGAAGTGGCCATTTTAACCCTACGAGTTATTTTACTCTATAAATGACTTCTCTTTTTTACAGCAGCCACTCTGACATATGGATCCCTGCTAGGGAGAACTTACAGAAAGTTAATCTGCCCCTGATTCCCGTGGCTTGGCCGAACTCCCCCCTTTTAATAAACTAGGTCACAACTTAAGCAGAGCCAATCTAGGAGAAGAAAAAGCCTCCTCAACTACAAGTAAAAAATGTGGAGCAAAAAGAAAAGAAAATAATAACAACAATAAGGAATCAAAATTGGATCTCTTTGTTCTGAATTTGGAATCTTTCACAGCTCAGTTCTTACATGCCATGCAAAGGGGTGGAAACTGCTTTTAGGCCAACAACACTATTGTCTTTGGACAATAAAAAAAAAAAGCCTACAAACCCTAGCCATAGCCAAGCTGGTGCAACCAGCTACACACATAAGGTGCACGTTTTAAATGAAACTGTGCTTGACAGCAGTACAAAGTAGGAAATACAGACAGAATTGAAGGAGGCTGAAAATGGCAACAGATGACATGCGATGCAGTAGAAGCTTATGTTTAGTTTTCCTGGGTCACCTGTTTGATTAAAACATTTCCTCAGTCATCTCTGATAACAAAATGATCAGGCTTGTGTCTCTCAGACTGTTGGCCACCTCTCTTCTCCACTTCTATCCTTTCCTCTCCTCTCTCGGGTCTTTCCTGCACTTTGTCGTAGCAACCCTGCAGGCATGCTGTCTCTCCTCCTGAGCTCAAAGATTCTGCAGCACCTTGGATGTGCCTCTTGTGGGGAAGAAGACAAAAAGAGAGCCTAAGAGCAAGAGAAAAAAGTAGTGTAGGAGAGGCAAAAGATAGGATAGAATGGGGGGGGGGGTGGGTTTTCATGTTCACAGCCTGTCCTTTTGATGGACACACCAAAACAACCTGAGGCCCACAGCAGCCAGTCCCAGTGGCTAACATGACAGTCGGCTTTTCTGCGCGCTCGAGTCTCCACTTCGCCTTGATTCCCGCCCTGTCCTGCCGTGCTCGCTACCATCCCCTCTGTATCTATGGCTTCCCCTACTTCCCACTACCCAACCCTCAGTCTCACATGCCAAAACACATTTGGCACCCTGATACCAATCCTTCTGTTTCTGCCAACCAGTCTCACTATGATGCCAATGGTTTTGGAAACAACTGTGCACCATAATACTGGCACATCATATGCAACAAAAAATACTGCCCACTTACTCTCAACTTTCTAAATAAAAACAATAGGTGGAGAGAATCCTCTTTGTGTGGGAGATTTTCATTGGACTGATCCAAAAAAAGAGAAACAAGAGAAGGTGCAGACCCACACTGAGCGGTGTTGTATCATAACAGTTGTACACAAACACACATACAAGCATTATTCATTTTTATTACAGAATTCATAAGAGTGATAAGACCGTGCCAAAGAACATGATTACAACAAAGGAAAGAATCCTAATTAAAATATGGATAATCATTATATGCATACATGGCCAGCAGTGTTATGATCATCACTGTTTTTTTATTGTCTTTCATCTCTGTTAAGAGGCGATGAAAATCAATGGCAGGCTCTCCCTGCGGCTTGACAACCGACAGCAACCCACTAAAGACGCTGGAGATAGTTCTGTTATAACTCTTTCCTTCAGCACACATACAGTCAGGCACATCCACGTGTGCTCACATACTGAGCGCACACTCAGACTCAAACTCCTCTTACCATTGGCTGCAGCGGAGAGAGATTGCTATCAGGATGAGGCAGGGTTTTAACTGATCTTGGTCACCATTTAATGTGAGGCAAGGATTAGCTGTTGTTGGTGGAAGGGAAGAGAGAGAAGAATATTTTTGGGGAGGAGATATCACAGTCCCTGATTTTAAAACCCACCGCCCTGAATGACAGGAATTTGGTGATGTGACCCACAAAGATGTGAGTGCTGCTAGGAAATGCAAGTCGAAAGCTGGGCATTTGGAGACATCAAGCTGAACTTAATCCCAGTTTCCCTGTGACATTTTGGGTTATTTCTAACCCTATGTGGAGCAAGGGATAGAGCTGAAGCCAGGGTTTGGTCTGTGCTATTTAAATCCACAACTTGTTATTAAGCTTTATTGATGCATACAGGGCATGAAAGTGAGGCACGGTTTATTACTGGCAGGTCAATCATCAGTGAGCTGCAGGGTATCAAAGAACTGCCTGGGAAGACGTAGGGAACTCCCTTTGGATCATACTCACTGACTACTTACATCCAGAGTTTTACAGTCTTGCAATTCCCTATGGTTCAGTAAAGCAGGAGATAAATAAGGTGTAGGGCAGACAGGGTCAACATTAATCACCAAATTACACAGGTTCAAAACATAGCGGTGTGTCCTGTGGCTGCCACACATCAGTGGGGATGGATATAACTTTTTTTTTTCACAGCCACAGATTTCAAAGAGTGCTTTTGCTGCAGCTTAAATGGCAGGGCAACATGAAAAAAGCAGCAGTGTGTGCCAGTTGGTGAAGCTTCAGACTGAATGAGGGAGAAAAACATCACAGTTGAAAAGGAATGGCTGTTGCATTGTTTCTCTGTACAGCATTTTTTTTTTAACCAAAGAAAATACTGTTAAATTCCTGATGAGAAAAAAAGAAACAGATAACTTAGGAACAGAGACTGAAAACAACACAGGGAGCAAAAAAGCTACTTTATGGCTAGCTGTAAGGCAGCTTTAATTCTGCCATCCCATGACTTTGTGTATGGTGTGGAGCTATGCTTGGTTTTGCTCAAGGGTATTTCATTGATAGTGGAGCCTGGCAGCTTCAGGGGATGTAGACTAGCAAAGCAAATCATCCTAGCCATGAATCTGTTGCTTCTTCTGCTTCTCTTTTCTCCTCTTGGACAATTTTCTCATTCAGCACTCTCCACTGACAGTAGACTATAGTTCAAGAGCCTCTTAACAGCCTCCCTCACCCTACTCCACCCCCAGCCGCCTGCTTTTCTCCGAGTTCCCAAGACAACACTTAACCCAAAGGATGGATGAAAAATCAGAGGCAGCAGAATGTTCAATTTCTCCACAGAGGATCCAGTAAATGAGACAAGATTTGATTTGAGATTGTTGTGTTGCATTGGATGCATTTGTAACTTTGTTGTGCAAATGGTCAACACAGTATACAATAATAGCATCCTGTGAAAGAGAGGCTGACAAACAAGAGTATACAGTAGCAATCACGTCCTTTTCTTACATTGGCCTCCTGATTTATTGGCGTGTAACAAGCTAAACTACTGGCATTCCATACTATTGACATTCTATTGATTGCCGTATTGTATAAACTAATTAAATTAGGAATATTTTATAACCCCCAGTAATAAGCATTATACAGTCTAACACACACACACCTTTGTAAGCACCAAACATCTCTGTGCCCCCAACTCAGGGCCATAAAAACATATTTATGAGAGCATCAGGCCATTGAGCCACAGCAATGTTTGCCATTTTCTCTGCGCTCTATGATTCTATCCAAGCGTCAAGATTGATTCTGAGAGCTCCTACTGTGTTACCCTCCATAAGGAATATGTATAATTCAACAGCCTGTTTTTTTCTTTCTTGTTTTTTTTTTTTATAAACATACACTCATACTATTACCAGCCCTCAGCGCTGAAGCCATCCAAGGAAAAAAGAGGATTGTCTGCTTGGGGGAGAGAGAAGAGGGCTGAAGAGGGGAATTGCTGATGCTGCTGGTCGGGTGCAGCTTTTTAGTCCCCTCAGTGACCAGAGTGCTGCAAATATAAGTCCCACGTTGCTGTTCATGCAGAAACACTAACAGACTGTCACATGGTAGGACAGTGCCAGCTGAACAATCACCAACACCAATCCTGCCTGGCAATTGTCAACCTGTCATTTCTAATAGCCATGGCAGGCCAGATGCTTGCAGAACAGGCAGGGCAGTCGAACGCACGCAGCAGCCCAGTACCTAAACCTAGCGGGGAGGTCACTGCTGTGCTGTTGTATCTATGTGTGCAACTCTGGTGTGCACTGTACCTTTTACGGGGAACAACTGACTGGGTACCGTATACTGTAAGTGGTGTTTCTTTGTGCAATCATGTGTGTGCGCATACATGAATGAATGTGTAGATGTTTATGTATGGGGCGAGGGTTTGTGTGCTACTGAACAGGCCAGGCAGGACTACAGTCATTACATCCACGCTCTCACACAAGCAGATGGCAAAACAGATGATCCCCGCTCATCTCA
The DNA here is from genome assembly GCF_001952655.1 of Monopterus albus. NCBI lineage: Eukaryota > Metazoa > Chordata > Actinopteri > Synbranchiformes > Synbranchidae > Monopterus > Monopterus albus. Next base: position 270,026 of record NW_018128112.1, on the reverse strand, counting down.
CTCATGACCATCCATATTTATTTCATGGTTGCTGGCCCACAGACTCCCCATGCCTATCACTTCTCCATGAGTGCCTTGGCAGGAAGAAGGCTGCCGATGCACACGTGTTTGGAAAACAAAATAGGCATGAAAAAGGAAGCAAGTGAGAAAGAAAACAAGTGAGCGTGAACACAAGAAAAGCTGTGAAAACCAAAAAGGAAAACAATGGTGCCCGCTGACGGTCGGCCATCAAAGCTGTTAAATAACTTCACATTGATCAAAGACAGCAGCAAATCCATGTGTTGTTGTGAGCTGCTGTTCATGACTAAGGCTCTGGTCGATGGTGGTTGATGTGATTTATACAGCTTCTTGGAGTGCCGATAAATGAAAGGTCTGTTTGGCCCACTGTAGAACTGGACAGAATCACTCTTCACTCGCTGCCTTTGATCTGCTGCTACTTACTGGGGAAATGAGCAACCTAGCCTAAGACAAACTCACAGAAAGCCCCATACATTACCATCCTATCCCCTAGAGCTAAACCAGAGCTGCTAAAAAGGCTGAAATTGGTCCACGGCAATGCTGGGTAATGGAACATGGTATGACAACAGGCTGTTCTTAAATTCATTTGACTAGCATGTGCAACATCAATGCAGTATAGCTTTGCTGAGGCAGGAAAGTTGGACTTTTTACTTGATATCCTAATTATCTTCATTCTCACTTCTCTATTTTAAAACAGTGCTGATTTATTCAAAGGATCACAGGTAAAATTAACATTACACGCTCAGGTATCTTGCACCTCCAAACTGCACGCAGGCAGATGTAAGATGAAAGACCCTGAACCCACCAGGCCTATACATGATATCCCTTCGGTTGGGCTAGCCCCATACTACACAGAAACGTCAACCGAGACGTCTCTGTTACCAGCTTTGCAGCTGGTCATAGCAGTAGTCAAAACATGAAGCAAATCAATGTGTGTGTGTCTGTTGATTAAGTGGTGTGTAGCTAAAAACATTCTCACGACCTCTAGTACATGTCGTGACTTAAACATAAGAACATATTGTGGCTAAGGCTACAGTTATACACGTCATAATAATAATATTAAACACCCTGTCTGCTGACAGTCATCAACTCTTCTCTCTAGTTATCCTTGACCAGATGTACCCTGTAGAAACTCATAAGCATGCCTAAGCATTTAACAGTCTAACTAGACATCCTATCTCCACTAACATTTCTAATACATAAAGTATCTATCCAATATCTATCTGACTAAAAATACCTAACAGTATAGATGTGTATTTTAATAGCTAGATTCATTCTGCTGCTATAATCAGATCTTACCTTGGCCTTTTGTTTACCCCTTTCCTTTTCCTTTGCTTGCTCTTTTATTGTGAATGTCTCAACACATACTTCTTGGCCTTACCAGATCTGGCAGCAGTCCTGGACGATGGATGAAATTTAGGTTAATCATAGGAAGTGACACAGAGGTGTCCCCAAGGGCCAGTGGCTGAGTGAGCAACTCAATTAAAAGCAAACAGCCTCAGACATAGCCACCCATGCAGGATTGATCTCTGCAAGCTACAGGGAAGAGGGAGGTGAGATCCACAATCAGCAAAGTCTTGCCTGCCTTCTCTTTACTCTCCTTGGGCAGGTAAGGGGTTCAGTACTGGCACTGACAAGGCAAAGCCATGGGGGCAGAGTGACCGTATGCTCCAGTTACTCTGTCACAGTTGATGCACCATAACTGAGGGCGGGCTTTGAGCAGAACATGTGACACATACAGTGGACAGCAGCTTTGTTCCATTATCAGTTAGCCATGGAATTCAGAGAGCAAGAGGGTGGAGAGCAGGAAAGGGCAGCAAGAGCAGAAATCATAAACATCATTCAAACCATCATTTCCCTCCTTGCCTTTCCCTTGAGACAGACTCAAGGAGGAAACCATGGTGGGGTTAGTGATAAGAGAAGTTAGTGGTGGTTAGCAAGGGTGTAGAAAGAGCCAAGAGGCTGGAAATAGATAACTGGCTCTATCAAGGCTAAGAAAAGGCCCTTTAGTGTCATCATTTCCAATAGCAACAAGCAGATAAAAACAGCTGGTGCCCATGGCAGAACTCTGTTACTGATTTGTTTAACTCAAGGACAGAAGACAGGTGAAAGATAAAAAAGCTGTGTTCCCAGAGTAAAGAAAAAATAAGGTGCTCAATTTCATCACTGAAAATATATTTTTCTCAGTTGTATTAATGTTTGCAGCAACACTGTGGTTTGGTTTGTGGATAAGTTACTCTTGCTAGGTAAAGGATGAGGCTGGGCATTTTCTATATTAACAGTATTTTCACCACTCCCCATACAGAGACTAAAACCAACAATGAATTGCCTCTGCTCACAGTTAATGTCTGTCAGTCTCCAGCCTGGATTAGCTTATTTGTCTGCGCCATAGACATCCGTTGTTGTTCAAAAATGATTAAAAACACATCAGGGAAACACACTGCTGCTCTGGGTAACATGTTTCTTTATCACAAAATATTAGACCTGTATATTTGTTAAAAATGTTGCCCTGAAGCCCCAAACAACAAATCCGTGCAAGCTCTCTGCTTTGCTTGCAGACGGTTACCTCCTTATGTTTTCACAAAGATCTCGCACATGCACAGTTGAGTCTCGTTACTTCAGACACTGTAAAGACTTAGGGTCATTTGGAGCTTTTGGGAATTTTTTAAATGTGTTTTTAATTGTAGAGGCAGTTCATCATTGACAGTAGATGCTTCTGCGTTCTTCTTCATATAAAAAGACTAAATTTGGGCAGAGTCAGTCCTGAGTCTTTTATTACTGTAGCTCAGGAGTGACTGTCAGACTGAGGACCACCCTCCTACCCACAACATATAAGAAGTATATTATAGATATTACAGTTTGATTAACTGTGTGATGGAGCCTTATCGCAGGTCCTAACTTCCTGCTGCTGTCAGGCTATACAACCAATACAACCAGCATTGCTCCCAGTAGAACCCCCCACCCCCAAGTCCAACTCACACACCCACACGCTGAATCACTGTGAATACACAGTGTACCAGAGTGCAATATGTCTTACCTTTTATTACTTAGTATTATAGCTACAATTGTTTTTTATATTTATATTAATAATACCTTGTCTGTTACTTTTTGGATTCTTACTGAGCTCCTGTTTCTACCCCTTTGCTGCAGTAATGGTGTGAATTTCCCCGTCGTGGGACTAATAAAGGCTTATCTTATCTTATCTTATTACATGCCAAAAAGTAGAATATACTGTCCTTTATCAATCCCACGTTTTCCTTGTAAACTGAAATTTCTGTGAATTACATTACATTTCATTTTACCCTTGCCCATGTAGCTGTGGGACATTGCATCAAGTCAGGATCTGCAAGTGTGAAGCCTCTAAAAACATAAATACTAGTGATGCAGATGTCCCTAAACAAACTGCATTACCACCATCAATTACCTAAGCTCATCATGACCGACGGATGTCACCTTTTCTCATCTCTCCCTTTTCATCTCCTTTTGACAAGTTTCCTGACTAGCAAATAAGATAACAGCAAATGCAGTAATGTCACCTCTGAGTTCTGCGGGTCTTGTTGCTGTGGTGAATGCAGAGGGCAGGTTGTGGTGCCCTGACCTGTAGTCTCTCCAAAAGGATAATGAGCCTCATGGCTCCCCAAATGAATAGTGTAGGTGGCCAAGGTTCAGTCTGTTTCCCCATAATGAGCTTCCATCCTTTCAAGAAAAAGCCAAAAGGCTTTTTTAGCCTTTTTAGTTTCCTCCCCTTCCCACCTAATTCTATAAGAACTAACAACGGACAGAAAACAGAGTTCAAACATGAAAAGAGCCTTAAACAGGATCGTGCACACCAGTGTGTGGAACAGTGAGAGCAAACAATAAGAAATGCAACACCAGCTGACATTTTGAGGTCAGCATCATTCTGCTCATCATCTCTTGCTTCTCAGCATTCTTGATTAGCAGTAGTGGCTTTTGGGGGGGGCACATCTTAACTGTTTGTTGATGGAGCTAATTAAGACTGACATACAAAGCAACAAACAAAACAACATATCAGCTACATTAAATCTCTTCTGAAGACTCAAAGCAATACAAACATGCCACTCACCCATCCTCCCACCCCCCACACCCTCAGGCTGTGGTGTGTTTGCTGTTGAGGAGACAGAGAAGGTAGACAGTGCAGTGATTTTGGCCATCAAACACATGTCATCTTTCTTGAGTGGGCAGGGAACAGAGGTGGCCGAGGGAGACAGTTGTTGCAGCACACTGTTGTGTGATGGGTGAAGAAAAGTTCTGTGTGTGTGTGTGTGTGTGTGTGTGTGTGTGTGGCAGGGGCTGAGGGAAGCAGATAAGGGATAGACAGGAGAGAGGGGACAGTCGTTCACAGCACAGGGACTTTTCAAGTGCGAGCCTGTCAAGCATGGACTCCTGTCACAGCCGCACTGCACTCCTGGTGAGCTACTATTTCCCCCACCATGGTCAAGATTTTAGTGATTACCCTCACTGCAAAGGCCACCCATAAAGCTGCAGACACAGATGTTTGGACCTACTGGCCAGGTATGGCTGGAGCCCTTCCATCTGTGGCAGTAAAATATAGACAGGAAGTGTGAGAAATCAGCCTGTGATGCTATGTGACAACTTACTCTGCTGTGGTGGTTTATGTGAGCATGCATTTATGAATTAGCATTCCAGGTCCATACTCATCCATGCTCAAGATTTAGAACTTCACCTAAAGCCTCTTACTTCAGTATAAAACTGAAAGTTTAACTAGCACCTTCATTATTTTACTTTTTGTGTGAGAAATTATTACAGTGCCCCGCCGAAGAAAGCAAAAGTACTGGTGGAAGTTACTCTGTATACACAGAGCCACCCGTGGAGCAATGATTTAAATAAGCTCTTTAGCCCCTTTCAGACACATACTCCTTTCCATTAAGCTGATGGCATCTGAATATGTGGGCTTCATGTCTGAATGAGCACCCCGGTCACTTTTCCATTAAAGTCATGATGACAATCTTACTGGGTAGGACCATCGACACATATACGATGGACATGGCATCACTACTTCCCTCCACTATGCAAAAATGAATCCAAAATACCTCAAATACGGCAGCTGCCATCTTACCAGATTCTGCACAGTAGAATCACACTCTAGAAGTGGAGTGACAATCAAAGCTGTAAAATCAACTGAAATAGAACTATTTTTATATCATCATCCATCCATCCATCCATTTTCCTCCGCTAAGTCTAAGCAAAGATGCCCAGACTTCCCTCTCTCCAGACACTCCCTCCAGCTCCTCCGGGGGAATGTCGAGGAGTTCCCAGGCCAGCCGAGAGACATAGTCCCTCCAGCGTGTCCTGGGTCTTCCCCGGGGCCTCCTCCCGGTGGGACATGCCCGGAACACCTCCCTAGGAAGGCGCCCAGGAGGCATCCGAAACAGATGCCCGAGCCACCTCAGCTGGCTCCTCTCAATGTGGAAGAGCAGCGGTTCTACTCTGAGCTCCTCCCGGGTGACTGAACTCCTCACCCTATCTCTAAGGGTGCGCCATCATCAAATAACATTAAAAACCAACTTGCCAGACAAATGACCACTTGTTCACCTATTAGTGTAATAATATCTACAAAAAAAGGTGATTTATGGGAAACGTATTGTTTTAGTTTGGCTCATTTCCCATTAGCTAACATGGGCAGGATTTATGACCTATTTATGACATATACTGCAACCAACCACGAGGGGGCGAGTGTGTCGCAATGGCCTCACTTCTGGCCACTCTTAGCCTGTCCATTGGTTTTACAGTTGATAGGTTAGACCTAGTAACACTTATGTATCACTTTCACCATTGCACAAGTCTGAACTGCATGCAATGGCATTAACAAATAAGCATGCACAGAATTACGATGATCTATGGCAAAATTGTGTGTGTACCACAGCTCTCTCTCCATCACAGAACATTAATGTAAAAGTGACCTACAGTATCTCCTCCTTAAAAGGTCTAGATACCATCAAAATGTCTGCTATCCTCACCTTATTGTTCACTAATTAGTGGTAGAAACAGGTGTGAATCTGGCGCATTGAAATAACTAGTGAGCAGCAGTTGCTGCTACAGAGGCACTGGCCACCATAGTGCTCTGTGGGATCAAGGGAGACCTGGACACTGGCCCTGCAGACTCTCACACAGCCCTATAATGACATGCTCTCAATGAGACTCTGTTGTCATTTAGGCTTTGATGTGACCGCCAATGCCTGCTGACAGGTTCACATGACGCTCATCACGCTGCTTCTTATTGTATTTCTCCAGCCTCACTAGGACCATGTTCTGGCTTTACCAAGAATTGATTTGATTTGAACTTTGCTGGAGTTGTGTTAAATCCACACTAACCCATCTAGGATTAATGCCGAGATTCAAAAAGAACCTATTTGTTAAAGCGATTCAACAAAGATGACTCAAGCTGGTGACATTAACTTTTAATGTGATATCTCTCAATGCACTGTTATATTCCCCTGGTTCGCTTTCTTCACTAATCCACAGGATGTAGCCGTGTCTGTCTCTGGTCTGATTTGGAAACGTGCAAACAGATGTTAGAGAACACTTCACTTCTGTCAGGGTGTATTGTTTCATGTCAGCCAAGGCAAACTAAAGCCCATCATTTCACACATGCATCCATTTAAATACAAACACATGCACACATTCTCTGCCAAACATGAAAATATAGTGTCACACACAACCTCAGTCCTATATAACTGTTTGTTTATATCTCTCCTAACCTACTTGAGCTGTGGCCTGGCCAGCCAACCATAATATCTGCCATGTGGCAGTTGCAAAAAATGTAACTCTTCATATGGCCCAGGCCATGTAAATTGAGTTAACAGGTTTCAGCTGCATGTCAACCCAACAATATACTAATCAATCATATTTCACTTCAAGCACGCTCAAGCTAAACCACAACCTACCAGCATCCTCCCTTTCTCTTACAGTTCCTTCCTTCTTTGCTTTCTCTGTGTCTCCTGAGCACATAGTGCGGGGAACGCTTAATGAATCAGACAAGCTGTTCACATGGACAATAATGAGCAGGTTTTGGTTGAGAGGAACCACAATTTCTACTTTCCACTAAGGTACTTGAGCTAGTGTTACAACAATAATGAATAGTACCACAGGGATCTCTGTTAAATATACTCCTATTAAAAGGTCAGTCCTGCACCAGATCCACATAAGGAGAAGTGTTTGGCAAATGCTTTCAACATTTTATGTTACTAACTTGACTGACTCAGTGCTAACGGGCCTAAGAATGTAAGGATAAAACTCTGTTTAGGAATTTAGCAAACTAAAATGGGTTATACAATGTAAACAATGAAATCTGTAGCAATATGCCACTTAAGAAGGCTTTGATGTATTCATGGATAAATTGCCATGTCCCCCACCCCCCTGCAGTGGCCCTCAGGACAACATCTTAACTGATATAAATCAGGTTTACTGCAACTGGCCAAAATTTACTTATTCACATCACAGAGCTTTCAAGTGATCATCTATCAGCAAAACTAATTAATTTTTCTCTCAAAAGGGCCCTTTTTGTTTCAGTTCATGGGTCCACTTAATTTGAGCATGACCTGTTTTAATGCAACATGTATTATGTGGAACGTTTATACCCTTGAGCAATGTGCTTTACCTGCATTTCTCTGGTGCAAAGCTCAGCTTTGCAAAAGGGTTCCAGAATTTTGTGAGTCACTTGGGATAAAAGGCTATGCCAAGCCATGAAACACTAACACTAATATTTACATAAGGGCTCAATTCCTCCTACCGCTTTTATTTTTGACCAGGTATATTAGTTTGGAAACACTGATTGACAGTTCATGTAATATATGTGTTGTTGGCTGTGGTTTTTGGCAGACACTAAGGCACAACTTTGTCTTAAAATCTGCAGTGTAAAGTATAATTAAGTCACGGAGGAAAACGGAGCATGTCTCATCAGAAGTTCAGGGCAAGCTGTTTTGGTGCAGCAAGAACACTATGAACTTCCTCTCAGATACTATTTTCGAAAAAACTAGTTTTAATCATGGTGAGGATGTCGCCTTATACACGAACTGCCAGGGAAAGTACACAGTACACACAAACTGGGGATGCAGTTGAGACAGGGATGAAAAATGTAATCAGGAAATACTGGACTGCAGAGAGCGAGTGGCCAGCTAATAATAGAGCTGATAAGAGAGCAGTGTAACCCAAACAATACAGAGACTGACTGCTTTAAAGCTGGCCTTGCAGGAAAATGGGTTCGTCATTTGCACATCTCGAGCAGACCTCATGAGCTAAATGTGCCTATAAGGATGAAACATTAACAGTATTATTAATCTGTGGCGATTTTTTCTAATTGAAATTAATTCATTTTACTTCATAATAATAACAATAATAATAATAATAATAAGTCACACTAAATGATTTCAGTGCAAAGAAACAGATTTGCCATCTATGGCAAACAAAATAAAATGGTATTTTATAATTTTCCATCACAGTCTCCTGTCAAAATCATAATTTGTTATCTTTTCCTCTAGGCAAGGTCAGGAGACTAAAAGGGAACCCATGTAAATCCCACCTCCTTTTTGAATCAAAACAACCTTTTCCTCATCCTCAAACACAATCTGTTTGGCTGCCTTATCTCCCAAGATGTCTCCAGTAGCAGATGCTAATCCTGAGTCTATCGAGCAGTGATGAGGGAATGAGGTGAAAGAAACCCATTCTCCAGATGTGTAAAAACCAAACAAATGCCATGTTTTCAATGGCAGGGATTTGGTTCACTCTCCACCCTGCCTTTTTTTAGTGCTGCTATTTCCTATTAAACCGGAAACAAGAAAATCTCAGCAGCTGTTTAATAGTTGAAGTTACAACAGACATTTTCAGAGATAAAACAAGAATCTTCTTTATTGACTTGGTGTGGTCTTTCATAACATTTATTTACCAGTGCTGACCCCTGTATAGCAGGACAGTGAGGGTTGCAGGCTCATTTAGTGGGGTGGACCCCTACAACAGCTGAGGTACACTAGTAGATCTTAGACTCCTTTTTTGGCCCGTTTTTAGCCCTGAACACAAGGGACCTTTGTGACTCCCTCTCTCCTTTGGCTGGCAGCTGTGGGCTAAGCACTCATCCATAGATCTACACATTTGCAATTTTGAGGAGGTAGGAGCAACACCAGTCCATCATTTTTTTCCATCTTTTTCTCCTTTCTAATCTTGGAACTCTTGGAAATGAGGCACCGCCAGAGGAAGTTGATTATTCTAGCTGTGTATTTGCGTGGGTTTTTCTTCGAAAATGCTACCTCTTCTTTCAAAAGAAAAAAAGTTTAAAAATAAAAAAACCAGGGAGAGTAGAGAAGCTGTGGACAATAACAGTCAGTGAAATAATTTAAATAAGTCAGCTGGATTCACTTTGCATCATGGAGTGTCTGAATTGTTATACTTATGGAAAAGCACCATGAGATGATGCTGCAAATGTGATATGATAATGACAGGAAAAGTAAGATACATATTTATACTTATACTGAAAGGAATGTGGTATTGATTTGGAGCCTATGTGTATTACCTTACAGGCGTTTTAGACTTACATAGGGGATGTGGTATTTTTGTTTATAGCTTTGCTATCTTCATGTAGGAGCGTAAAGGTATGTTGACTAAGTATGTCAAAGCCATTCCAGATGTTACATTCTAAATCATGTCATTTTCACTTAGTGCAACAGACCAGGACTCCATTTGGAGTGAATGCCCTTTAAACAAAGCGGTTTTTCAGGGCATTTGGTAGGATCAGGGGTCTTTGATCCATTCTCTTACTCCCTGCTTGTTGGCTCTCCTGACCTTTTGCAAACCCAATGTGACATCCACCTTTTTAGCTAAAATAATTTGACAAATAAGTAAGGACTGATCACATTTTTAATTTAGAAGTGTGATGAAAAATTAACTGTGGCCAGCTCAAGACCTTTATTTTTAACAAGTCTCCAGCAGCCTGCCTATCTCTCCCATCCTCTTTTTCCTCTCTTACCATCTATCAATTTTGCTCACATTCAATCCCTTCCCTGCACCCACCTCTGCTGATCTCTTCCCCCATTCCCCCTCTCCTTCCTCTCCCCTTCCTGCCCCATAACTAATCCTTAATATGCCTCTCACATAAACTGTGGGTCTGGCACCAGGCTGCCCAGCCACACAGGCTAAAAGAAATAGGGTGAGAGAGGAGATTGAAGGAGGATTCTTAAGTTGTAATAGGCCAAGTGTCACAAAAGAGGCTCTACAGACCTTGTTTCCTTCCCTCATTTGGGAATTCTTCCATTATATTCCTCTGTCATCCCCCACTCAGCATAATAACTCCTGAAAGGTAGATAACTATTAATAGAGTTCGCACGGCACTGCAGTCATATGGATTGCCCCGCAGCTCTGTGACTAAGTAGAACTGATGTCTCCTGTGACAAGCGTTCGTGTTGCTGTCATCCAGGACACTCTGCATACATTACTGAGTGCTGGCTTCCCTCTCTCCGTCCCCCCTTGTTTGGATGGCACCACAGCTGTCCCAAAGTGAATCCCAAATGAGAGGATCTGTCAGGGTTTGTTTGCTGTGGGCCTTGATTTGATGCTGTTAATCTGCAGATGGAGAGACTTGGGCTGAGTCTGCAGGAGCTAAGAGCTGCTGGTGGACAATACTAGCCTTAGGCCTGACCTGGTGGCACAGAAACACATTTTGAACAAACAGAGAGCTGAAAGTGATAAGGCGGTAAACACAATTAGTCTTCCTCTAAAACAACACCCTCTGATTTCTCAAAACAGCCTCGTGTTTGTGTTACTGAGGCCAAATGACTAAATCTTTCTCACATCTTTTTCTCAAATTCCCCTTCAGCCAGATGTTCCTCATTTATTTTTCTCAGACGCAGCTGCATATCTAAATAATCTATGATTTCTCCTGCTGGATGGGTGGATCAGGGCATATAACATGTCTGTTTAAGTAATAAGTCTTTTTTTTTGCACCAGGGGTGCAGCTCTGTTTTCAACTTTAAGGCAATGTTGTTGTTTTTCAGTGGGTCCATGGGAGGCAGGACATTTGTCTCAAGGTGATGAGGTCAGTCCCTAACCACAGCCCTGGTAGCACCTTAGCACAGGCTATCTAACACAAGCAGATGGATGACATCTTAGCTGTAAGTGCTTAGTTACCTGTTCCAGGTCAAGTCAGATTTCCTGCTGTTGCTATTCTAGCAGAGGCTTGCTGTATCACCCATCTTATTTCAGGCTCTCAAATCATCTCTTTCTTGTCTGTGGCTTCTATCACCTGCACCAGTCTGGAGGAAGACTGACAGCCTACCCACTCAGGAAGTGTGCAGGCAAGTCGGTCAAAACAATAACAAAACTGGAGTCAGAGGGAGAAAGGAGAAGAGGACAGACCCTAATAATGGCCAGGCTGTGGCTTGACATGCTATGAAAAGTGACAATGGACGAGTCATCCATTATTTATAGCAGTGCAGAGCTGGGTTATTTATTTTTTCAGCAGCATGAGCAGCAAGGGATCATGGCACAAAACAAGCAGCCAGTTGTGGCCTATTCATGTGAGTGTCAGCAGACAGTGAGGCAAACTCAGTTGTGAAGGAAGCTGTGACTGTAGCTGTGGCCTGGTTTGGACACTGCACGCTAGTGCAGGATTTACCTTCACTGATTCTGTCTCTTTCCTTCTTATTGTCTTTATTTCATGTCATTGACATGAAAGGTCAGTGGGTTGGTCACTACAATGTGGCTGAACACCTTTAACCTGCATTTTTAATGGTATGATGCCCACTACATTAACAAAAACACACTGTTGGAATATAATTGGACCGCTGTTGAGCTGACTGCAGCTTATGTGTGTTGTCAGCTTACAAAGCATTTAGTATCACTACTACGTTATTCCCCTATGGACACATAGTGGAACATTCACTAAATAACCATAAACTGTTGATAGAGCGAAGTGACACATTCATCAGTGAGTGGCAGAATTGCTGATCTCAGTGTGAGACAGCAGTGGCTAAATCTATGTATATGGATTAGCAGAAGTGCTCAACAATTCTGTTCAGGCGACCGGATCGCTATCGTAGTTGTCTCAGATATTTATCGTAGCTGAGTAGAGCTGGCTGTGTCTGGACATGGCTTAGTACAGCAGCGATATCACGGACGCCATCAGGGCATGTTTGGCACACAGGAACGCGCATGACATCAGGAACAGATGTTGCACATGGTGAGGCACATCAAGGGACAACAACTCTGCATCAGTGCATGAATATTTTAGACAGCTTACTGCTGTAGTTATCAGTGAAGACACAGCCAGGCTGGCGAAGGATCCGTTCAATCTGATCTTAAATTTTGGGGATGTTGTAATCATTTTATTGGAGACGTGAGGGAAAATGCACACGGGGATTGTTGAAGTGCTGGCTTGCACAAAGAAGGAGGAGAAGTCGAACACACTTTTAACTTGGATGAATTTTTATCAGATGGAGACAAACTTTGCTTCTTCACAGCTCAAACTCTGACAGTTTTGTCAAAACTTAGAAATTCATCTCAGCTACAGGGTCTGTAGCTTCACCTCCTTTTTTATAATAATGACTTTATTGCCATGTGAGCCTATACCATAGAGTCATTATAGTAATAAGCACTGCAATATCAGACTGCAGATATTTTCCATGTGTCTGAGTTCAACAGCCACATTCCTGTAATCCACACCCTTTTCAAAGCACAGCTTGAACCAGAAGCCTCAACCTCTCCTTGACCCCTGAGTAAAAGAATCCCTCAACCAGATCCCCAGAGAGACTTTTATTACAGACAAAAACTGAATCCATGGGTGGCCAGAGTCATATTCTGATATTAGGGTACAGGGCATGGATTTGATATGAGCTTGGAAATAGTCCTATAGACTGTAGAGTGAGCCCCGGGTCCATGTTGGGCTTTAATGACCCTCCTCCCGCTCGTCAATCACACATAAAGAAAATGCTTAATTGCACATTTCAAACCAGCACAGCTCAGACTGACGTTATATTATTGGAATGGGAGAGAGGAGACAGGTTTTGAATTGCTTGCGAGCAGGGCAGATGGATCCCACTGCCTAGCAAAGGTATATGTCCTTATGAGTTACGAGCTTGGAGTGGCATTTAGAGTTATAGTTGACACACATCAGCTCAACATTCAATATCACAATTACAGTAAAAGCTGGTGTAATGTTTCTCCTATGGATAGCAGCATAAACCTTAGACCCCTTGAGGAGCCCAAACAGTGCAACATAGACATACACTAAAACATATAAAGCAAAATGCAAATATTCATCAGTCTAGCTGGCTGTATTTCAAATCCCAAGCCTTTTATTTATGATACAAATTCAAATCGAAAGAAACAAAAGAACGTGAGTGCTTTAACAATAAATTATGGCATAAGCTTATATAACAGGTATTATATGTATTTTTATTGAAAACTACATAGAGTTTTCCCACAGTGGTAGAAGGTTTTGAAACAAAACAAACCTCACATTCTTCAACTTCTTGTTCTTTCAGTATCGGGGTTACTTTAGAGAGAGAAATATCTCTTCTTCTTGCGGCAGATAATGAGCTTGATTTTATTCTGTTAAATATTCATTCCAACTAAACATGATTTGTGTCACTATGAATACATTTTCCTCCACTTGAACATTAGACCTACTTTCCAGCCAGACAAAAGGGAAAGCAAGCAACTGCCATTTTAAGGCCCAGCATGGCGTTCACCACAACTGACATCTCTCTTTTAATTGACCCCAGGTCAAATAGGGACTGGCATAATATTTAGTTAAATTATTCTCATTTCCCTGTGAATTACATTTCCATATATCTCCACTTCGTGCCTTATTTATTACCTTCTTACAATTACCATGCAAACAGCGTCTTAACTGTCACCCCTTTTTCCCTCTGAACAGTTTAGTAAATATCAAACCATATTTATTATTAATAAACCCACAGCTGAAAAAACCCTTTTTATCTATAAATTATTCACACACTCAAAAGCTTGGGGAGTATGGGCGCCCTCCATTTGAAGCCACAGAGGCCAACATAATTAAGACTATTGGCTCAGACTGATTCGAGTGCATGTTATCATCTGTTTTGCCCTCATCTATCTGTCCATCTGTGTGAGCCATAGGAGATCATGCATTTCAATCACAGCGTCGTGCCGGGTGACAGACTTTGCACAATGGATGTTGATTTTATTATCACAGCACAACTGGTAGAGGCACCCTGCTGTTTTACCGCTCACCCAAGCACCCGCCTTCACTCATTGATGGTTTCACACGTGCACACCAGGAGCTTACGAACGTACGCACACAACTAAGAAGCAAACTTTTTTTTTTGACTACCCTCTATCTCTCACATTCCAGCACCTCCTCACAACCTGGATTGCACTCTGACATATGTACAAACAACAATCTATGTATTCCTTCATGCATACACACAAACTCACACACTGACACACACATTCAGACATGCTCATTTACTCATGCGCTCACTCACACTAACCTGGGTTGACTTCCCAGCTGTGCAAGCTGTTTCTTCCATCAACATGTGTTTACTAGCAGGGGACCCTTATGTTTGCATTACAGGGAGGCAATAAACAGGAAGGCCAGCCCTGGGGTTTGAAAACTACTGTTTGGGGGGAACCCTCATGAGGAAAGAGCTCTAATCATTGTGTGATTCAGCCTTTAATTAATTGCAGCACAAAATGTCAAAAATAAAGGCTCTTATATTTGAGAATGATGTTTCCTGGAATCCACACATGTTGAAGTCCTCAGTGTCCAAATCCACACACTTTGATTAATGTTTCACAGTCTTATGGAGCGCTAACCACCTGGTTGAGTTAACAAGGCACATGTGTGAGTGTGTCTGTGTGAAGTCATGGTTGGTACAATATGCGAGTGAAAGACTCATTAACAGATCACTGCAAGGCCCATCATTTTGATTAATCAATAGACCACTGAATAACTAATAAACATCAAAGAACAAGCCTATAAACAGCCACAGGCAAGTGATAGACTGCAGTTTTCATCTCTTTATAAAAGCCTTAGCTTTGTTGAAATATGATAATGACTCTGTTCTCTTCTGTTCGTTTTAGCTCCCGCTGTATGACAGTGAACAATAGGCTCATTTTAGATCACACTACACCTGAAAAAATCATTTGGGCCAACTTCAAAGAAAATAATTTCCAAAAAATACTCAACAAGTCTATATGAGCCTACACTCTGCTTCAATTTCTGATAGCAATTCGTAGTTTGATTAAATAACATTTGTTGTTTGAGCTGAATAAACAGAAGACAATTTCATCAACAAATATAGTTTGCTGACAGTTTTACTGGTTTGATCCAGTAACTGATGATTTATTGTTATTATTTCTTTATTTACAAGTATTTTAGAGTCAAGTGATTATTACACAATTTGACAAAACACCTGCCGCTGATACTAAGGCAGCAAATTCATTTTAAGTTTTATTTATTTCTAAATCAGTGGTTAAACCAAATAATATTCTGTTGTTACATTTGCTTCTATTGAAAAATTGACACAAAGAGAAACCTTGTTTTGTAGCTTCATTCAGGTGAAGAAAAGGTTTGTACTCTACATAGCAAAGCCTGGAAATCTTTATAGTTTTTAAACCTCAGCATGAAGTTAAGTAAGTGCTGTAAAACATTACTTCAGCTCATAAATCTCAACATGAGTTCTCTGATTAAATCATAAAGCAGCAATTATAAGGTGAAATTAAGGGATGTGTATTAAAGGTTCTAAAATGTAAGGTTTAAATTGAGCTAGTTATCATGAAAGGCACTGCTAAAAACGTATCCCAAGATTACAACAGTATAAGGGATGGAACACGTTGCCTGTCCATCACTATCCTCCTCCAGTCTCCAAGTGGGCTACTCCACCCAAAAATGTTAGGGGCCGTCACTTATCTCAGAATAAGTGTTTTTAAATACCCACCCCTTAACGCCCGATCAGCCAATAGCGGGCCCCTGGGGGCGGGGGCCGCTGAGCCCCCCGCCAAGCGTCAGAGGCAGTGGGGCTCCTCCGACTCAGCTCCTGCCAGATTTGTTGTACCCCCTCTACCAGATGACTGTCAATGTGCATTTCCTACTGGCAAGAGTTAGTGAGACGTAAACAAGGGAGACTGCCAGAAGAAGAGTGCTTGAGTAAGTGTGTGTAAGAGAGAAGGAGAGAGTGTTCTACAGTGGGAACTGAGTGAGAGACTCCAGCGAAAGGGACGAGTGGCAGCCTCACCGGGGCTTATCGTTGCGCACTGCCGAGGACGAGAGATCGCTTCTGAGCACAGCATACTCAAGCTGGTTCAAAAGTGGACTGCGGTCGAGCCTACTGATTGAAACGACCAATTCACAAATGGACTGTTAGAGAGCACAGTGTGAGGTAAAAGCTGTACCAGCGTGACAGGGAACGGACAGCGGAAAAGAAGCTGGTGCAGCGGGGAAAGTTACCAACTATGGAGATGCCTTGTTAACTGAGAGTTTACAAACTGTTCGGACTATTCAAACTCATTTCTTTAAACTGGATGCGATTATAGGCAAATCCCAGAGCGCTTGTCCGTCCGGTGATAGGTGCCACAGTGGATCATAACCAGCTCACAGACTAAGCGAGTGAATCCTTCCACACAGTCAGCGGCCAGAGCAACTAAAATGACTGCACTATACCTCGTCTTTTGCCTTATGGTCACAGGTAAGATGTGCTTTTGTTATCATTTAGCATACAGGTTTTTACTGATGGAGAGGGTGGACCGCGATCCATACTGGCGCGCTGCGTCAAGCCATCCAGTGCGCTGGTAAAGGGGCGCAACTGATCTGCTGCAGTGCTACAATTCAACGGTGTTAATTGCTGGTAAATGTTTGATTAATTTTGAAGGATATATTACCCCTAGGAGGTTTCACTGTCTATAAGCCGACCGTGGCAGCGGCAAATAATTACACTGCGTAATTCGGGATAGCTGTATTTGTTTTCTATGCTGACTGAGATTTCGGGTGTGTGATGGAAACGATCTCACTCTAGTGGATAGACGTGGTTACGGATGCAGGGCGCACAGACTGAAAGTTTAACTTATAAGATGTTTAAACCCGGGACACTAGCTCCGTGTCTGGGTGTACCCCCATTCACAATAAATTCTGTTGTGTTTTGAAATGAAGACGAAATGCTTTGATAAGTAGGCAGGTGGGGATAGTGGTCCTGAGAAATGAGACCGCGCTGTGAGCTCAGCGAAGTTAGTGATTTACAGATTGATTTCCACTGAACAAACAAAGACTAAAGCGAGAGGTTCAGCCTGATGAAATCATGTGGAAACGGAGTTCTACTGGTCAGTAGGATCCAGTGCAAACGTGGTCACCATGACCAGTGCGTAAACAGACAAAAGGGTGCATGTTCTATGGTGGGAGAGAATGAGAGGGAGAAAGCGGCGGAGAGAGTGAGCCGAAAGGGATGAGTTAGGGGTGGGGGTCGGGAAACGGGCAGAGACATATCGCACCTGTCTGCCCCCACCTCACCCCCGCCCACCCAACAACAACACACACACACGCACGCACACACCACCACCACCACCCTGCAGCTTTTAGTTTGCAGAATTGCCCAGTTTATTTAAGAATCTTTATGACAAAAAATATTCACCACGCTTTTACTTGGTCCACCTTTGTGCATCTCACCGTGTCTAACATAGTATGAAAGTGATCATGTAATATAGAATATAGAATAACATCTGCTTTTTCATTATACATATACTCAGGCTCTGTGAGAAGCTGGCACAGTTGACTCTAATAATTTACTGTTGCAATGTGTTGATGCAAAAAATAAGCTTTAAGAAATTAACACCAAGCAACTATTGATGTATCTGTATTTTTCAGTCCTCGATAAACAGTGTGCATGGTATTAAAACTTTAAAAGAAAATAATAAAAATTTAAGGAGACAACAGCATCACAGAGACAGAGATCTTCACTGGGAGGGGCAAAAGATAGAATAAGGAAGCTTAAATCCTCTTAGGTTTATTTATTCTTTGCCTTAACCTGACACAGTGTTTGTAGCTTCAGTACTGAATCACATGCAGTTTCACCAGCACTTGAGATCCAACATGGAAAACTAAGATGTACTCACAGAAATGGCTGTAACATTAGTTGTGAGTACATCTTTACATTAAGCTCCAGTTCTGCATGGTGTAGCCATTATTCAGAGTTTAAGGAAGGGATATGACACCAGTAGACCCCTGCTCCCTAACAGACTAGCAACAGCTGGATGAGATGGGGCAGAAGCCAAACAGTGGCATATTTCCCCTGACCCTAACCTCAACACACACATGCACTCATAACTCTTCTCGCCCTCTCTCACTCTCTCACACACACAAATAAGGGATCTGGTAACAGCTGCCCTAACAAGAACCAAATAGAACCCGGGCCTCATTTATTGTGCCAGTCTTACACAGGATCACCAGTGCTCAAAGCTGGCTGTGTTCATAAATGTATTTGTGAAATCAAAATTTGTCCACAGCACATGACTTCACTTTGAAATTTACATATGGCATATAGCACATATTTGTATGTATGTAGTCTTGTATGACTCTGATAATTTACTTTCTCGGGAAAGGCCGCTGGGCTCCCAGAGGAATTGGATTCCACACTGCATCAGTATTCTGAGTAATCGTCAGTGAGCTCTTCTTTGGAACCTTTTGCTTTGGGTCGCTTGCGTCTCATCGGGCCAAGTTCAAAGGCTGTGAGCTGAGATTACAAGTTTTTCTCCCTTCCTCTTAAGTCGTGTCGCCACTCAGGTCTCACTATAGTGTAACGCTGTGGAAATTTTCTACCTTGCTTCTTCTCACAATTCTTTTGCCCTGTTGCAGAATGTGCGACTATGGAGCAAGAGGACATGAGAGTGTATCTGCTTAATGGGCCAGGGGCACGCTTTCACCAAAGGCTGAAAGCCTGCTCACACACATACACCTCATGCAAGCACACACAGAGGACTGCAGTCTAGTCAAGAAAGGGAAAAGCTCTGACCGAGCCCTCTCCTCCCCACCGCAACATACATCCCTTCCTCGTTACCAGAAATTTGTCTTGTCCTTATCCATGCAGATGTGTTTGTGGACACAGTGGCAGTGTGGCCCAAGTGGATGGTTTTAGAGAAGTGTGTATAATGTCTGAACTGGCGCTTTGTGAATTCTTGTAGATGGAGTCAGGATGGGTAGAGGGAGACAGAGATGGTGAGGGAGGTGGAGGACAGAGGGAGGGGAGACTTGTTGCAGGGATAATATTTGGATGTGTCACAAGTATTTTGATGATTAAGTTGACAAGCAGCAGGGAAACAGTGAGGAAGAGCATAACCTTTTCTTCATCTTATTACACTTGTCTTTCTCTTTCTCTGTTACAGCAACACACACGTAAACACACACAAACACACTGATCCTCGCTATCTCTGCTTTTATTGTTCCCATTTCTCTCCATCTCTCAATTTCATTCACTGTATGTCTCTGTGATACAAAGAGACTAAAGATGAAGTAGGTAAGTGGTAGGAAGTTTGGAGGCATGAACCCGAGCCAGCCGACGAGCTGAGCTGAGTTGTGCAGACACAGCAGAATCCAGACACAGCCAAGCTTTGCACAGAAGTGTCTTGCATTATTTAGGAGACAGTCATGGCAAAGATACAGATGAATTTTGGCCTACTTTGATTTTCTGTCTATGTGAGCTCTGCATAATGGCTTTGCTGCATGTGGGCGTGTTTCTATAGGAATTTTCTTAATTCAAATCAAATGTAAAGATTTATACAACTGTTGTAGCTTTAGTTATATCATAGTGTATATCCAAGTTTTAGGTCTCTAAAATGTTTGAAACAAACAACTATGAAGTTAATGTCTGAATGTTTCAAGATTTCACTTTTCAAATCATTTGATCACACGCACACACAAGCAGATAGTAATGAATGATCAGGATCTTAAACACTAGCCTGCTGTGTTTTCCCATCTGAAAGATGTGTCATGCATGCATGCCACTGTCTTTCTGCCCTTCTTCCTAAACAGATATCCTCCCCTTTCCCGCACATACACTTGCAATCTGTACAGACACACTGGAAGGAGAATGGAAACAGTAGGGTTTCATAATGTTGCCTGTCTTTAAGCAGCTTTGCCACACAGGTAAACACAGATAAAGAAATTGGCAGCCTGTCCTGAGGCTTTGTTATCAG
The DNA here is from genome assembly GCF_001952655.1 of Monopterus albus. Taxonomy (NCBI): domain Eukaryota; kingdom Metazoa; phylum Chordata; class Actinopteri; order Synbranchiformes; family Synbranchidae; genus Monopterus; species Monopterus albus. Next base: position 249,821 of record NW_018128112.1, on the reverse strand, counting down.
ATGTTAACAACCTAACTGGATGTTTACACTATGGCTCAACGCAGGAAGTCAAAATCGCTAGGTTGCAAATTATGGATGGCACTTGGCCTCCTCCAGTACTATTTTTACTTCTCCCCACCTATCCTCTTTTTGTCTTCGCTTTCTCCTTGTGTCTCTGCACATCCTCACCTTGTCTTCCTCTGGGGCAGTTGGATGACCTGGGAAGGAAATAACAGGGAATAGGACAATAGAAGGGGCCGTGTCAGCTTCCTGCCATTGCCTGGAATCTTCTTTTCAAGCTACATCACTTCAGGCTGCATCATCAGCTCACAGACCGGTGGAGACATCACAAACATGTTTATTCTTCGATTCTTCTGTACAAACACAGTGGTGGAAATAACAAAGAGAAAGGAAGAAACTGGGATTAATTCTGTTAATGTCATTAAAATAGCCCCCCTTAGGGGAACAGCAACATTTATATAGTATAGGAGCTATTTTAAGACAGCCTAGGAATACATTTATCTTCCCTTAAAATACAACTGTCTCTTCCTGCTACAGAGATGTATCACCATTTCAAAAGACCCTAAATCCAGATACTAACATGCAATAGAAGAATCGCAGACATACTAGCCCATACATTCATTTTTATTTTCCAATCAATTCCTGCCCTACAAGATAAGAATATCATATCTTCTGCTGAGACACTGAAGCCAACAGCAAATTGAAACTTATCATCTGTGTTGCGGCAATATCTGTTACTGTGTTATCTTTACCAGCCATGTTCCTTAACCTAGTATTAAAGATTGTTGTTGGAGAAGGATTCTGGCAGCTCAGAAGGAGGTCAGGGAAAAAGTAAAGTTCAGTAAGGTATAGCATCAGACATTTATTTAAGACAAGTTGATTTTTTGTCTCTTTTTTATTCTCCTTATATGAAATTTAATTGTTTTGCTGAATAGAAGATTTGAAATATTCATCAGGGTTTACTGGGGGTGTGCAGATCATCCAGACATGACTAATAAGGAGCCTATGAAAGCAACCCTTAACACACATACACACACTCACAGAGGTCAAGGGCACACACTGGGCCAGAGGAAGATATGCTGAGATGAGTGTTTGGCTTCTTTAGGGCTGCATGTCCTTTCTGGAATGATTAGTCAAAGTCCAGCTGTCTAAGTAATGATGCTCCAGCTCTCCAGACATGCCATCTCCTGAACCAACAAAGGGTAAAAACACATTCAAGAAAACCAGAGACTATCTGCCTGCTGCTCATTTTAATAGTGACAGAAACAGTGCATACTCTTGTGGGACTAAATACTCCAACCAATCTTTCCTTGAAGCCCCATCCCCCAATTCTTCTTTTCATCTCTTCTTCTTGTCAGTTCAAACCGCCTGGAACGCCAGGGCTAATATTGTGCTAGTGACTCAACCATTAAACAAAATATTGGATTGGCTGTGGCTGAGTCTCTCCTTCCTCTACAGGATAATAGACTGCTTTGTGTTGATGTAGAAGGCTGTGTGAGGGGTTAAAGAAGCAAAAGCCGTGTCTTTTTTTCCAGTTTTTTTCCCGCTGAGAATTTCGGACAAAGCTGAGAAACTCGCCCTGGGAGGTCTGTGAGAAAAAGCGTTCAATCTATCAAATGAGGGTTGTCAGTCAAAGCTTTTAACTGTGGCTCCCTCAGTGGCAGAACATGTTAATGTTATTGAGCCATTTGGAGACGTGAGGAACAGTGAAGTGTGTGAGTGGCAGTTAGACCAGTAGGAGGGTAAGGTGTGTCTATGTCCCACTGTCTGTAAGGCCAAAGAAAACAGATGCAAAGATGGCAGTGGGCTCAGTTTGAGAAAATGGGGAGGGAGAGGCAGAGAAAAGGAAAGAAAAACAAGGCAGAGGGGTCAGAGGGATTTACTGCCAGGAGCCTAGTATTTCAGGTAATGGATATGCTTGTATTGGTGTAAACCAAACCTGCTGTTTTTCTTCCAGCATGGCAGAGGTGAAAAAAACAACAAAGGTGTAACTGACTGCAAGTCTTAGGGGGATTAATAGAAAGTTGATACTTCAACACCCCAGGCTAAACATTAGATCTCAGGCGTACACTTGGACATGCAGAAAGTGGTTGTGAATGTGCATGTGTCAGTGTGAGTGCAGAGTTGTGGATGAGGGTGAGGTAAGGAAGGTGTATAGTGGGAGGATTTTCTGCTTCTTTGCAACATTTCAGTGAAGCTGCAGCAAGGAGGGCAAGAACACATGGCTAAGTGCTTCCCAAGCTGGCTGAGGTGAACCGAACACCCCTCCTGGAGGAAGCAACCCAACAATTGTTCCAGCACATTGCACCCGTCTGACTGAGGCATCCTGGCGCTGTGCAGATCTCAGGGGGCTAGAAAGGGAATGAGGCAGAGGAGGAGAGGGACTGATTGTTCCCTGCTCAGACTATCCACAGATGGGGCTACAGCATAGGATGCTGGCTGTTTGCTTTAGAAAGTCCCAGGCATTTGCTTTGCAGTTGTGGTGTATAAAATACTCTGGGGGATAGAAGAGAGTGCCAGTGGAGACAACAGCAGGGGAAGGGAAAGA
>NW_018128112.1:246990-247157 GCF_001952655.1 Monopterus albus | reverse complement strand
AAGAAAAAAGAAGGGATAGAAAAAGGACCTTGCCTAATATGATGTCAGTGTAAATATAGTGTCAGTGCCAAGAAGGGAAGACAGATGATACAGCCATACAGTGATAGGGTAGTTGGGCGAGAGAGTGCTCAAGTCCTTCTGTTTCTAAACAGAGACATATAGAGCTG
>NW_018128112.1:235962-246934 GCF_001952655.1 Monopterus albus | reverse complement strand
GAGAAAAAGATGAGATGAGATGCAGGGAACCCAGGCTGCATCTATCATGTGGTTTGGTGCAGAAGCCATTTGTACCTATTGTTCTCCATAATTTGTTTTCTCAGAGCCTGGAACGGGAGGGGTAAAGGGGAGAGACAAAGCTATGGCAGCTATTTATTTTTGTACTAATTACATAAGTAAGACAGCATAATTAGATGTATAGCTAAACAGACAATGGGCTGAGTAAGGGGGAGCCAGACAGGGAGGTGTAGAGATGAGGCATAACCATCTCTATTTCACATTCAAGAGTGCGAGGGAACAGTAAAGCAGTAAAGGGGATGGAGAAGGATAAAGGGAGGGGAAACAGAAGAGTAAAGGAGATGGGGAGATGGAAGGGATAAAAGATAAGAGGGAAGGAGAGAAAAGCCCTCTTCACACATCGCACTTTGAGGTGCAACCCAATGCTGCTGGAATAGTCACCACATTTAATACACCTGCTCAGCGGGAAGGAAAGAGAGCTATGAGGAGATGTCGTAAAGAAAAAGAGAAAAGGGCAAAAGAAAAGAGAGTAAAGAGGAGGCAGATCTCATCTCTGCTTCTTCAGATCAAAGGCAGAGAGTGGCTACAGAAAACTGTTTGTTGTGGCTTGTTTGTGAGGGACTTTGTCTATGTAAGGTCATGGGGTGAGACCTGGCCTGCTATTTCATTCAGGCAGCATCACGCAACACAGCCACATGCCCAACCCTCGAAGGAATCACATGCTACGTGGCCTAGGACAGTTTTTCTAGAGAGAGACTGTGAGGTGGTGAAGCTGCCGGAAAGTTGATGAGGAGATGTACTGTTGACTGTCTAGTTAGAGGGAAGGAGGCTAAAAGTTTGTTAAAAGCAACACAATGTAGAAAAAAGGGACATTTTTCTTGGCTTTGACTAATTGAAAAGGATGTTGACTGAATATCCTGCTTGTCCTAATATAGTTGTGCATCTGCTCAGGGCCATGTGTAGGCGGTGTGTGGGTGTACTGAGCATGTCACTAGTCATTCAGGGCTGTGATACAGGGTAAGATAAATAGGAACTTAATGAAGCCCTTCAATCACAGGCCACTTAAAACAGCTGACCGAAGAGGGGCAGTCAGGCCTGATTGGAGCCCTATTGAAGCCTGTTGAGGGATGCTCTTGGGTCGTCACACTTTAGATTAGCCATTCAGTGAGCTATAGACCTCAGCCTACCTACCCTTCTTTTTCTAAACAATCCTTTGACACACTATAGTAGCTCAGGTCAACTCCCTGATTGTGCTGGGGAGTTCTTTAAAAGCCAATTTAAACTCAGTCCTTTGTTTAACTCCCCAGGAACTCAAGCTGGGACATATTGTAATGGTTGTGTGTATATGTGTGTGTGAGCCTGGTATTACTCACACTGTGGGGCCTAAAACCTGGTTACACACTACATCGTGGGGACTCTCCAGGAAAACCAGTTCATAGATCACTAATCTTGGTTTTCCTGGTATCTTTCTTATAGTGTATTTATTTTATACATATGTATTTGTTTTTAATATGGATTTTTTTTTTTATAAGTTTCTGGAATAAAGTTTAAATGAATTAATTGAATATTAGGGCAACACCACAGTTTAAATTTGGGTAAAGGTTAAGGGTAAGGTGAGTAGTGATTAAGGTTAAGCTTAGGGTAAATCTCCAGGAAATGAATGTAAGTCAGTGAAAGTCCACTCGAGGTATGAAAACAAGCATCTGTGTGGTTGTGTGTATGTTCATTTATGAGGCTAAGGTTTAAGGTTTGTGTGAGCTGTCTTTGAGCATGTGATGTTTTGTTGAAAAGAGCTGGCATGGACCGGGGGTGGGGGGTGGGGTAAAAGACGGTGGATGAGAGAAATGAATGGCCCAATTCAACCTATTTACAGCCATGACTGTTGCTGTAATGGTGTGGAAATGGACAGTGGTCATGTGGATCCCTTTTATACCTCCAGGCCTGGATCACAACTGAAGCTTTGATTCATTTCCTCCCAGCTTTGATTAAAGAAAAAGTAGACTGAGGATTTCAGAGACTCTCGCATGATGCACGAGGGTAGAGATCCTTCTGTTTTGTGAAATGGATGAAACCTCTATTCTGCCAGATTTGCCAAAGATAACACTAGGCTCCAGTTTTCCTCAACAAATAATGACTCTTCTACTCCTCTCCCCTCGCAGCCTTTGCCTCTTTGATCCCAGGTAATGCATTAACAGGCAACAGGTTCACGAAATACCCATAACATCAGTATGTGTATTTGCACAGAAGTATTTGTGTGTGTCTGTGTTTTTGCACACATGTGGTTTTATGTGTGTGCATGTGTGTTTTCACACCAATTAATGAATTGCTTTATATGCCTGCTGAGGTGACGATGGCCTGTCTCAGACTAGGCATTGCTTTCCCCCTGTGTCAGCCATCAGCCAATGATGGCCGGGGTCCTTTCTCACACTCACACATTAATGAGACCAGTCTAATTAGTGCTTGTGGTTCCATACAGGGGACCCCGGAAACCACAGCACCACTGAGTTGACCTAATCAGGGGATGGCTCAAAAGACAGAGGGCCCGCTGCACAAATGAGAAAGTTCACATGTAGACAGACCTGCTTGAACTCACACTCAAACGATCATGCCAGTTAATTGGGACAGGAGTACAAATAATAATACTAATAGTTAAAAAAGAAAAGAAAGGAAAAAAATAGTCATATTTCCAAATTTGTCACCCCTAAGGTGCAGCTCTTCATTTTTACCCATTTAGCTCCCTCACTCCTCACTCCCCCTGGTAGTGCTCCTCCTGAGGGTGATGCTGAAAAATGATTTTGCTGTCCTTCATCCCTTTCTCTTGCGTAGGATAATTCAATCTGTTCAATATCAAATAATCTGTTCCAATTCTTCAGCCTATTTTGACCTTATCGTTCAAACTGCTACCCCTAGGGGACGAGCCACGTTCCACCTTGTTAAAAAAAGAGGGGAAAAAGAATGGCAGAGGTAGCTCAGGAAAGATGTATGGCAAACAGCTCTCCGAGGATTGCTTTTAAAAGCATCTGTTTGCCATTCTCACGGGCCATGTATGAAACAGCAGGCAACTAGACTGAAAAAGAGAGGACAGGTAAAGGACTATGAGGTACAGTGGGAGATAAAAGAAGGCAGAGACAACCTACAATAAACTAGTCAGTGCTCGGAGAAGGCAAACCTCTGCCAAGGCAGTTTCCCCATAATGCCATTCTAACTAATCAATATTCCCATGATAGATTGATCCTCAAAATATGATTCCCTGATTATGAAAACCTAGCCCCAGCATTTGGAATCACACTGATATCATCATTAGTTTGAAAGTTATTCAAGAAAAGTGATATTTCCCTAATGGTGATTTTTTTAAGAACTGTTGGAGTCGATGACCCTCAAATGAATCAATAGCGTTTCAGTTACAGTTTGGTGTTAGCTGCAAATCTGTAGCATTATTTGTTGTCTCACAGTAGCGAGCTTTCCGTGAGCCCTATAAATGTGAAGATTGTGGATCAGCAGATCTGCAATGTTACTTGGCTCCAGATCAGACTTTGGTATGTGTTGCTGTAGATCTTATGTGGATGTTATCTTGCAATGTAGTCCAGGCATTTTAGACATTGTATGTGGAGTTAGAAGCAAAAATATTGGCCCTATCTCACAATGGTGAAAAATCCTTTAAAAAATTCCTGGATCCAGATGATAATCCAGATCAGCATCATAATAGGTTGGTCCGTGGGCCATTCCCTAGCTCTCCAGACAGCTTCATCAAAATTTGTTCCTTACTTTTTGAGTTAAACTGTGAACAAACAAACAAAAAATCAACAAATGCAGGCTAAGGGGAGTGTAGGTGATGTGAGTTGCGGTACTTCACGTCCGGGGCTTTAACTTGTGTCCCACTTAACATGCCTCTAGCCATCTCTCCTGGCAGTTAATTACAATCCAATAAGGTTGCCGCCTGTTGGTCATTGTTCCTCCAGTGTGTTTACCCTTTCCAGAGGCTCCATTCGTTGCTTAATCTGCCGAGTAGCTGAATGTCAATAGGTCAGGCCAAGACTCCAGAGCCCTGAGAGAGGGAGAGACACAGCGAAGTGGGAAGGAGGGAGGGGGATGAAGGAAAGGGGTCATTCCTCTTGCTCCTCACAATATTTTTCTCTGCTGTTCCATACGTGTAACTGCCCCCCCCATTTTCTTGCCTCTCCTCTTTTCCTCCTTTCTTCTCACTTCTAATCCATCCTCCTGATTGTTCTAAGCTGCTTTCAGTCGGTCCCTAGGAGGGGCGGGGGGGGATTGGAGTCTGTTTTAATTAAGATTTAAAAGACTACTCCCTCAAGAAGGGAGATTTAAGAGCAGGGTAGATTCTGCAAAGTAAACGAGTGAAGGTAATACCGATTGTGGAGAGGGCTCAACAAATAACAAATATCACAAATCGGTAAAAGGACAAAGTTAAAACGGCATTATTTAACACATAGGCGGACATGACGCACACATCCACACATTCACACATTCACACCGCCAGACTGAGGCATTCAAGTAGCTAAGCCAAATGGGATTTTTTTTCATTTGTAATCAAGCAGCACAATCTAGTGTATATAGATTGATCTCAACTTTCTGTGATTCATACCATATCCTGTGAGAGTGATATGGGATCAGTAGTAGCCAGGAGGCAAGCTGAGGGAGTTATCTTCACACTCTGATTGATCATCTCACCAGATGGGGCTAAGAGCCTGTAACGTTCTACTTGTTTATCAGAGCCCCAAACCTGAGGCCTCTCAGTAAATGTGACCTGAAAAGAAAGTCTCGTTCTGCAGACATAGAATTCATGAAAGAGAGAAAAGAGCTCTAGAGACGTACTTCAATAGTTTAAAGTTTGCTTTTGTCCTCTTTGTAGTATGACCACACATGCGGAATGAAGCTGAGCTCATTTCCCTGTGTAATGTGGCTCCATTTGGGTGGCAATGTCACTGCAGTGGATGCTCTAGCTGTTCTTGTTAGATACTTAATTAACAGGCTTATCACACCAGGACAAAAGGAGATTTCTCTGTAGAAATCTGGCCATCCAAGATACATGCACTGCTGCTGTCCATGCAAGCAATGTGTTACAGACAAAGTCTGAACTCCTGTGCCACTGTGGTCAGAGATACCACGTTTGGTAAAACAGTCACACAGCACACATCTGCCTTTATTGCAAACCCTACATTCTTCCTCCAGAGTAAAGCCCCAAAGAAAACACACCCCAAAAAAGAGCACACAATGAAGTGTTTAAGTTCATCAAGCCACAGACTTTTGGTGCAGCCGGTAAGGATGTTAAATTCAGGCAAGGGTCAGGCACCCAGCCCACCGCATTCTCTGCCTTGATACATCCCACCACACAGCCACCATATGTCCAGGGTTTCACAGCCAATGGACTAACCCACCCAGCAAGACAAAGACCTATTCACACCCAGTTGACTCAGAAGAAATCTGCAATGCCATGGTATGATTAGGCCAGAATGTAGCACTAGTCCACCCAGTGGCTGTCAGAGAGAAACAATAGAATAGAGGGTATGGAAAAGTAAAAGGAACACTGGGGAAAAGGTTGCATAGACAAAGAACTTTACAAAGCACTTTGAACAGATAAACATAAGCATGATCTTGCCCTCAGCTTCTGCAGCTCTGTCGCTTGCCTCCATCAGAGCCCCCCGAGACTCTCCAAGGACTCCGTGCCTCCGTCACTCATAGCTCTGTTAATAAGACCGGCAGTAAAGGAACGATACAGAATGCAGGAATGAAAGATCCTTTTCTCATGTTTTTTGCTTTGAGGATGTGTTGCCGGATGTCAGAGGGAGATGGGGAAAATGCAGCTTTATAGAGTAATGCTGCATTTTAACAGAAACAGTAAACCCATCTGCTTATAAAATTATATTTTGTGTCCCATATCCTGCTGTGGACCAGCTCTGGAAACTTTTGGCAGACATGAAAAACTCCCTCCTTCACTAAGTTAAAGGTAGAAGAAGCCCATGCCAAAGAATAAAGTGTGTCCTGGGGGAGGGATATATCACACATATATTCTTTCACTGCAGCGATTAATATCAGAGAGAGAAAAAAGGTCAAACGCGACTTGAAACGGTCCAGTATATCACAGTTACATTCTGAGCCAGCATTTCATACATCAGTCCCCGCTGTGATGTCTCATCAGCCTGGTCACACAGGAGAGACCCACACTGCGCATTATCAAAGATTGATGGGGTGTCCTAGTTAAAGACAGGGGGAGGAGAGACGACTGGTTAAAGAAGAGAACACTGCCTCACTCTCAGCCTTTTCCAGAGATGTTGACTGCAGGCCACTTGGCCTCTTGCTGCTCAGTGCAAACATCATCACTGTACTTGGCAAATGTTATACCAGGCTTCATTGCAGCGTAACCTAAAGACCTGACCTAAGATATATGGGGGAATTTGCAAATGTAGCATTTTGAGGTCAGATGGCGCTGGCTGAATCAGAAAGCTCAAAATGAGTCTTTCATTTCCTCCTAGCCACCCTTTTCCTCATCCTCCCCCTGCAATGGAAGACAAAACAAGCGGACAAAGCAAACAGGCATCCTAAACCCTTTTTCTCAAACACACAACCTAACCATCTCTTATATCCACTATTCACCGTCACCCTTCCCATTTCTTGTTCAGAGTGCTTGCTTAATAATTAATTGATTAATTAGTTTGCTCATTAATCATTTATTCATTAATCATGGCCTGATTTTTCTAGAGGAAGCGGCACAATCTGAAAAACCCTGACTTCACATTTCACTGTAATTATGCTCCTTTACTAATCAACGCTTAAGAAATGGAGTTTCAGGAAATTAGTTTTCCCCTTCCCTTCTTTTTCTCAGCACAAAGCAGGATGTACTGAGGTTGGCAGGTAATGGTTTTTCCCTCCTGTTCTTGCATTGTGGAAGTTCTTAGTCACCAGTAATTTTAAAGAAACGTTTCAAGTTACAGGCAATCTTATGAACAAAATAAAAATTTGATGTTAAATTAGAACGTACCTTTTCACCACCTCCAGATGAAAGGGAACAAAAATTCTGGTCACAGACTAACCGCACACATTGATTAATAAATGGCTATTTGAAGACTGTTTGTAAGAACAGAGAGGTGGCAGCACTGTGAATCACACACTCATTGTTTTTCCTGGATCAATGGCTCTCCTGGGAACGGAGGTAATTTGTTTAATCGCCAAGAGTTATGTTGTCTGGACAGAGAGGTGGGGAGATAAAGTTCAGAAAAATCTTCTACAATGTGGAGTAAGCATGAGAAGGAAAATGAAGACAAACATTTTAAACAGGTTTAATTAAAAGTGTTTTTGTGCCTTTGTGTTCCTGTTGGATGCAGAGTTCACAACAGCTCAGCTGCTTTCTCTGAAGAGGCTCTTGTCAGCTGCTGACAAAAAAGAATTATGCATCAAATTAAAGAGCGCTCTAGTGAACTGGAGGCAAGTCAGGCATTAACCTCTAAGCTTTAAAAAGCCCACATATTAAGCAACACTAATGAGACTCTCATTGAGCTCACTGTGCTTTATATTCAAACAAAAAAGCACAGCTTTGACTTCCATGTGCCATTGCTGCTTTTGGATGAGGTTGTCTCTCTTATTCACCATACAGCACATGCTACAGAAATGAACAATCGCATCAATGGCTCTTTTACTCTAATGAGATGCATACATTTACAACATTACCACCCTCATTAAATAATAATAATAATACAAGGAAAAAAGTATTAATTATGAAACGCACTACTTCCCATTGTGAAGAGCCAAGGGTTTCTCCACTGGGCTCAATTAGGAAGACTAGGTCGCAAAACCCTAGACTAAATTAATTGACACCCCAGGGCATTAGGCCCAGAGTCCCATTAAAGAATCTGTGTAGAGAATTCCTTTGTTTTTATTTTAGAAAGAGCAAGCGATGGAGGCAATTTCAACATTATCTCTTCATTGTTTTATGGATTTTAAATCTATTATTTATCTATATATTTATTTTTTTTGTTTACTTGTCATGTGTGCAAGTGGGAAGGAAAAGATTTGCTTTATTTTTTAAATTCCCGTCCATTCTTTGAGTTGCCTTTCCATCACATCTTGTGTACCACTGCTTTTTTATCCACCATGTCAGCTGTTATGCACACACTAAACCGGGGCTTTTGCAAACAACACAAGAAGTTAATGATTTAAAAGCACAGTAAATTATACTGAAAGCCCTTCCATCCAAACACTGGTGAAAGAGAGGGAAGGAGAGAGGGAAACTGGGATACAGAAAGAGAAAGAAAATGCGAGAAAGAGAAAGAGAAGTGAAGGGACAGAGAAGGGCTGGAACTGTGACACAGATCCAACCAGCAGCTGTCTTGCAGTGAAAACACCGGGGGGTAAGCAGGAACGAAATGACAAGACTAGCTCAATCAACATCTTGTCAACACTGCTGGCTGATGTGTACAGACAATTTCATACTGCCACCACTGACTCCCTCCCCTTTTCTCTCTTTTTTCCTATATGGCTTTTTATTTCCTGCCCTCCTGCCAGCCAGCCAGTCACTTGCTATCTGTCTGCATGGAGTCAGCTCTCAGCTCTTTGGCTCTTGGCTTCAGAGTGGGGGGAGCTGTTTAAAAGCTGTCCTAGAATTGTACTCAGAGAGATGCTTCTGCCCACTAGAAACCCTAAAGATATAGGACTGTGACAGTGACTGTGCGTGCGTGTGTGTGTGTGTGTGTATGTGAGAAGACAGCACAAGAATGAATGTATTTATGGCACATTCTTGGGCACTGCAGCACAGTGACTGCTGGAGCCATTCAAATACACTCACACTCTGACTATGTCACATCAGCAATCTTTGCCCCCCCCCCCCCCCCACACACACACCCTTCCCCCACCCTCCTTCTTTTTTTTTTTGTATGCATCCCACTCTATTACTCTATCGGCTGCATCTGTTGTAGCAGGTACCCAGGGAGAAACTGTGCCTCTGCTCGCCCATGCGATCAGCCTCACTGCCGCCCTGATGTGTTCAGCGCCCTATTCCAGCAGAGAAAAACCTCATGGTGACAGCCCTGGAGACAGGTTGATTACAGCGTTCCATCAATCCCCTCTCAGGCCTGATCCTTTGCAATTGGAAGCTGACAGGAGCCCACTTTTTCCATTTTTACCTTACCTCAATTTTTCCAGTCCTTCTAACATATAGTGGCTCTTTTTTTGGGGGGGGGGGTCCCCCTACCCTTCTTTCTTGAGTGGTGTGTTGACAAGCTGACACAAACCCCTGTGATTTTCACACTGGGGATGCAGAGAGTGAGAGAAAGGGACATGAGATACAGGATAAAGGAGAGGAAGAGATGGGGAGAAAAAGTGCAATGGAGAGGCTGGCAAGAGATGACAGCTGACACGGTGTCTAGAAAAGCAGAGTGATGGTAGAAAGAGCCACAGAGAAAGCAAATGAACAATTAGTAACACCTTATATAACACTAAAATCGGGCCTGCTAGGCATTGATTTCAGGATCATGGCTCAATGACTGTAGACGTATGACTGATAAGCAGAGGAATGAGAGGATGGAGCTGGATTCTCAAAGAATGCAGGAATGGAAGATAATGCCTTGGGTGGGGGTATCAGATGAGCAGCTCTGGGTTAGGGTGGGTGGACATGGGGGTGGGGGCTGGGTGGATGAGCAGGTCCACTCTCTAAAAAGGGTGTGGGTCTAAGCCAAGATTTTCACAATGGAATAAAGGCTGAAAGTGAATGCTAGGAGGATTAAACTCAAGCAAAACAGCTCTTAAAAAGCTGTTAGACTGCAATTTGGGCACAAAAACACGGAATGGGAGAGAAAAGATAGTGAGAGTGGGTGGGTGGGAGTGCAGCTGGAATGCAGTATTGGAGAGAAAGGATTGAAGAGAGGTCGGGCAGTATCAACGTGTGAGAGACCATCTGCAGAGGCACAAGCTTAAAGTCTTTGCCACGGTCCCAGTCAAAACACACTGGGGCTCAAACATGCAGTGCATGTGTTGGGCGCCGTATTGCCACAAGTTGGAGGGTGGTATCTGTTGTTAGCCCCCTTCAAACCCTCAGAGGTTTTATAGGAGTTGTGGTAATGAGCTTAGTAGCTAGATCAAACATGAGATGGGTGCAGAGTTCCCGGTGGGACACACTTTTTGGTTTGGCTACCTCAGCACTACTGTCTGTTTTTATACACACTCACACACACATAGAGGAAGAGGAAGACAAAAGACTCAAAACAAAAGGATAATAATTCCGTACATAGAGAAATGGAACTTGCATTTTCCAGCCCGATTTAGAAGCCTTATCTAGACAAGGCACAATGGATGGCATTCGGGGAAAGGGGTTGTTTATTCCAAGCTTGACACTTTTTTGCCAATTGCCTTGTTTTGTGCTGTTTGCTTTTTTCTGTTTTTCCTCCTCATTTTCTCTTCTCTGGCTCTTATTGCGGAGAAATCACAACAGCCGGGCTCAGGATTCTGCCTCCGCCACTGGTGCCAAAATGCAAGTACAGATCGGGCACACTTTTTTTTTTACATTTTGAATTATTACTGCATGCAGCAAATTGTCCAGTCAAGTTGAGAGCACTTATATTTATAGACCCCACAGGACTGGATGTTGCACTTTTTGCACTGGATGGGAATGAGGACATGGAAGAAAATCAGGACCAACTGTAGGGACTCTCTGCAAATGCAGCTTGGAGCCTCTTAGACTGAATGAACATATATAGTTGAGTGTCATTGTAAAAATATGAGAAAATGGGCAGAGTGCATCGCTTGAGCTGTTACAAACAAGAGTTGAATGTTGTTCTGTTTGAAGGCCTTACTTTTTTAATGCTGGGTTGTTGTTTTTTGTCCATCCATCCATTCATCCATCCATTTTCCTCCGCTTATCTGGGACCGGGTCGCGGGGGCAGCAGTCTAAGCAAAGATGCCCAGACTTCCCTCTCTCCAGACACTTCCTCCAGCTCCTCCGGGGGAA
>NW_018128112.1:234517-235151 GCF_001952655.1 Monopterus albus | reverse complement strand
CTATCCTTTCCCCTGGTGTTGGCCCGCCTTGCTTTTTTTAGCCTATTATTTCCTATCCCAGCCACAAATTGCACACAGCCCAGCCCCACTGCAACACACACACACACACACACACACACACGCACAGTCTAAAGTGAACATATATGGCATGCTGCTTTCTGGCTATTGTTCCTCTTTACACTGTAGTCATACATTCATACACATGTCCCATTACAGCCAAGAAAGGCACAAAGTCAGTCCTCCATCTTGATGTGACAGTGTGTGTTTTCTCACACTTATACTCTGTCTAATGTTATTCTTTACTGCCCTGAACAGACTACAGAAGAAGGCATCTATACGGTGAGTTTCTTTCCCTTTCAACCATGAGTATTATTAAACTATAGCCTCCAGTGAATTTCTCATTTCCTCCCTCTGTGTTTTCCTCTCAGGGTTTGACCCCTCATGCCCAGGACACATATGAAAGTATCGGCATGAAGAAGTGATATGATGCATATGGTCCACTCGGACTCAATATCTTCCTTCTCCCCCGGGCTCTGGTCAAAGCTCTGCCGGATTAAAAAGCGTGACATTGCGGAGCTCCACGATAAATTACGTAAGGATGTACTGTTAAACACGCTAAAGATTTGCTTACGGG
>NW_018128112.1:230246-233684 GCF_001952655.1 Monopterus albus | reverse complement strand
GGCCACCATGGGGGAGGCCCCGTCCACTAGGCGCTCGCATTCGAGCCCCAACCCCGGGCCTGGCTCCAGGGTGAGGCCCCGGCTGCGCCATGCCGGGCGACGTCACAGTCCTTGATCTAAATCTATTCATAAAGGGCTTTTGAATCGCTCTTAGTCTGACCCATCACCCAGGACCTGTTTGCCTTGGGAGACCCTACCAGGGACATATAGCCCCCGACAACATAGCTCCTAGGATCACTCAGGTACTCAAACCCCTCCACCACAATAAGGTGGCGGTTCAAGGAGGGGTGTTTTTTGTCAGATTACTAAAATGGCGTAACAGTTTATGATTGTGGTGAATTGGTAGTTAACACATTGTGTATTAGAGCCACATTTCATCTGCAGTGCCATTATCTTCCTCAATGTTTAGCATCATTCACACACAATGTGAATGGTTCAGTCTAATTCTACCGAGGCATATGTCCAGTGGTGGATGGATCATGGCTGATATCTGTCCATCTGTCGCTTCCTGATCCTTCCTGACGTGAATGTATCCCTATCAGTTAAGATGAAGAAGAGAGAGCACTAAGGGTCGACGCAAAGCTCTTTAACAGGCTGCATCCAAGCTGGAGAGGCTTTTTGCACTTAACTCCGACCATGTGACAGAAGCATCAAAGTCACTGTGTCAAAGGAACTGTTAAATGTGCCCTCCAGTGCCTGACAAGTTGCTTTCCCTGTTAACACCGCCCAGCCCTGTGCTCACTTACACAATCAGACATAAACATACTGTACATAGCACATTTTCAGACAGACTTAACACACACACACACACACTGAGCTCATATAGGCAGGCAGAAATGCACACATACACATACAGCCCTATGTGCATCGAGCGGTGTGAAATGATATTCCATTTTAAGAAATCCGGATTAAAATGTATCAGGCCAAATGTGCTTTGTCCATGTTACTGGGAAATGGAAAAGCATACACACACACACTCCCATACTTGTAATGTCCTCACTATGTAGCAAGTACATAGTACACAGCACACACACACACACACACACACACACACACACACACACACACAGGAAGGAGCTGAGTTGCATTTTTATGATAAGGACTTGTAGATCAAGATTTTAACTGTGTTAAGTAACACTAAGTAAGTAAGTAACATTAAGCACACTGCATGTGGTCCAGCTAATAAACACAGCACATATTTACTCACATAATATTCAAGACAAAATGGTGACTAAACCCACATCAACTGCAAAAATGTTGGAAAATTTTTCTTTTGAAATATCATTAATTTACAGCCAATAGACAAACTCCTCATTTTGAGTCTGGCAAAAATCTGAAGGCTATAGTGTATGTTTGTATACTTGTGTGTGTGGATGTGGCACTGTAGTACACCAAGAACAAGCCTGTTCACACCCACAGCTCCCGACTTCTTCTGACTGCCTCTCCTCCGCTATTTCTTTATCTGGCTCTATCCCTCCCTCTCTCCCCATTAGAAATGTATTCATGTAATTAAGCTGCTAATACACCGTCAAAGAATTGTCTAATTTAGCAAGGAGGAATTAAAGGAATCTGGCATGAGTCATTAGCCAGTTGAGATGTTCTGTTGAGCATTTTCAATAAGGGATCTGGAGAGCAATAATTCACTCTCACGGTGTGAAGACATTCCATGGCACATACTATTTACTCTATACTGGCACGGCTGCATATGCATGGGTGTATGCGTGTGGCATTAACTGCCATATGTGAGCATGAGAAATTTTAGGTGGGTGAAGCAAAAAGAAGCAATTCCATGCATGTAATCCATCTAAGCAACCAATGCAGCAAGTTATTACTCACTGTAAACATTTAGATACTCGGGGCAAGATACATAATTGCAATCAATGTTTGTACTGTTGCAAGTACAAAGGAAAATCCCCAACTCGCTCTGCAAGGGGAGGCATATGAAAAAAACCCAATAGCTCATGAAGGCAGAATGTAAAGGACAGACAGGCAGACTGTAAAAACAGCATATTTGAAAGCATGATGGGAAAATGCCAGCCATTGCTAAATGCAGAATAGCCTGAGCCAGAAGATGTTTCACTTCTCTGTGATGCTCTCAAATTGGCCTCTCTTGATCCACAGTGCATGACACACATAACAGTCTACCTGTTTGCACCCACAGCTCAATGGGCTTTTCAAACACTTTGGTAAAATGAGTCATTATCGATGAGCTAACATGCATTGTTCCCTGATCTTTTTGTTTTTTTTTTTTTTGCTGTTCAGCCATCTATTAACACCTCTTTTGGCCCAGATGGAGGGTAAGACAGAAAGGACCCATGTGAAAATGGGTTTTGAGGTAGTTGTTGAGAACCACAGCGATCTGAGCTGTGGAGAACTCGTGTTCCTGATGAGCTCACTGTAATTGTGCTGGTGGGTGACAGAGGCAGAGGGGTGCAAAGGGAGAGGGGGAGGTAAGGGGCAGGGTTCAGTCCATGGTGTGCTCTGAGATGAAGTGGATAATTGAGTGCGGAAAAAACACTGCCAACAACCTTGGAATCCCCCCTTTCAGGAAAAGAGAAAAACTAGAGAATGGAATGAGAAAAGAGGGGAAAGAGACGGGGAAGGAGAAAAGGGGCCAGGGAGTAAGAGAAAATCCCAGTTACCCTCTCGGGGGAAAAGCTGCTATTGAAAAGCTATTAAACTTGCATTTAGGAGGATTGATTGGAAATGAAGAGGCCTATTAAAAGAGAGGGACAAGGGGACAATAGCGGATCTCTGGCCGCCGTATGTTGCCCTCCTTTCAGCATCTTATTCAGTGTGTGTCTGTGTGTGGGGGGGGGCAACCCTGTCTGTTTAAGCGCTCACACCCAGAGAAGCAGTTCAGGGGGGCTTAGCGCTGCCTGAATAGAGCCCCCTTTATCTTCCTCTGTCCCCCTTCCCTTCCATTCACTACTGAGTGACAAAGAAAGATGGAAGGAGAATGAGGGAAGGGTTTTTTAAAGTCCTATTCCCAACTCACACAGACACCCCACTTAGATAACCAACCAACTGCCTCTCTCCCTTCCCTCCTACCTTCCCCCTATGGATTAGGTACCTCGGGAGTGTTGTCATCTTCCCTTGCCAGCAGGGTTTGTAGTACTGATTCTTTAGCATAGTGGCACACACAGTTGAAACTTTGGTTTCGTATTCACGCTGTGCTTCTGTATGTGTGTGAAGGCAGGCCAGCCAATCCAGTGAGACTGTGTGCCGTACTTAAACACAGCAGCGGAACGGCAGCAGGTGTCTTCGCTGACTTTCAGCAGGCTCAAACGGATGGGTCCCCCGGGAACTTTAATGGAGTTTTGATTGTTTAACATCCATTTTTACAGAAAGCACACTGAAAGAGTGGCAGATTTTTCTTCCCAGAAGTGTGTTTGCTTCATGTCAGCAAGCACATAACCATATGGTCTTGGGAAAGAG
>NW_018128112.1:211841-230218 GCF_001952655.1 Monopterus albus | reverse complement strand
CTTTTTCTCTTATAACAAATATTTTCAACATGTCAGAGTCATCAATTCTCTCAGCAAGCACCATGAAAGCCAGAGAGTGAGCAGGCCAGTTCATGGAAGTCTGCTCTCTTTCATGCTTGTTTTTTTTCCCCACACTTCACAAAGCGAGGTTCACTTTTCACATGCTACATCTCTGCTGGCACAGCGGAAACACACTGCCATTACCCTCTCTGAAATGCCATCAGCAGTATTCTGTATACCTATATATTTTAAAGCTATTTTGTGAATTTCAGTATGGCCATCTGCCACCATGGAAAATGTGAATTTTAAGAGAAATGATATTCACAATATGCTCTTTTTCCCCTCTTTTCTCCCAGCAGCCACCCAAGCAGCCTATTTCTCCCAGCAGCCCCAAGACCAGGTGGTTGTATCTGGTCAGTCAGTGACTCTACCTTGTGTCATTGTGGGTTACCAGGGAATGGTACAGTGGACCAAAGATGGCCTTGCACTGGGTGGAGAGAGAGACCTACCAGGTATTATCACTGACCTCTTATTTCTGTTTCTCCCTCCTGTGTGTTTATTGCGCTCTCTGTCTGTCTGTCTTCCTGGGATCAGTGCCAGGTCCCATTAGAAACCAAGTCTCTCTCTGTCAACCATTGGGGTTTTACACAAATGAATGTTGAGAGAACAATGTACTATAGACAGGTCAGCCACTGCTGCACACACTGAACTTTAATTTGTTGTTTAGCATTTTAAGAGTCTTGTAGGAAGGTGGATAATCAATTGGCTTTTGTCACCCACTGACATTTAAATGTGAGGTAGACAAGACAGAAGGTGGAGAGGCTTCCTCTTGACCTCAGCCAGCCTATCTTTATTATGTCTGTGTTTAAAGGACAGACTCCATATGCAGCGACTCTCTCATGTGTTGCATTTCTAGCCTCATGCTGCTCTGCTAACATGACGGCTCAATGCCCGGCCCAGTGAGGTGCTGCTTGCTTTCATCTGTGTCTTAAAGATCCTTGCCACGTTTCCCTCACCTTTGTTCATGGCACAAGTCTGTTCATTTTATAGTCCTTTCATTATGTTTGCTGTCGGTTGGTTTTGTTTGTCTCTGACCATTCTTTCGGCTGGCTTCATGCAGGCTGGATGCGGTATTCTTTAATGGGCGACCCGGTATCAGGCGAGCACAGCTTGCTGATCGATTCGGCAGAGTTGGCGGATGACGCGGTGTACGAGTGTCAGGCTACACAGGCGGCACTGCGCTCCCACCGTGCCAAACTCACTGTACTAGGTAAGATATACAGCTCATGTGTGATCCTCACAGCCAGTCCTCATGCCTGGCCTGCAGTCTGGCAGCAGCTGGGAACAATCAGGGGAGAATCATCATCACACAATACACAGTCATGTAGACAAATATATAAATAACACATATATAATATATAAAAAGCTATCACCTTTAAAACACAACTTGACATAGACAAATAAAAAATACATCAAAAATAGTCAAAGTGATTTGTATTTTATAGAATAATTTTTTCATCACTCAAAGACAAAACAATTAGAAATGTAGCTCCCTGGTGAAAATCATGTCCTGACAGCATAAATCAAATCAAGCAAGACTCTGCCAAAAGACTCAACAAGGTAAGAAAAGGAAACCCCTCTGCTCTCAGTGGCGATAATCAAGATCATGGATGTCTGGGATAATGTGATTGCTGCAGTCATAAATGACTCACGTAGTCACTTTAAAGTTAGGGTTTGCACAGTTAGCACATTTTACAGTGAGCCACAACATCAACTACGAGGTGTTTTTTTTTTTTTACATTAATGTGACATGAGTGATCTACATCTTCACATAGACATTTAGAGGTGGGTGGTGAGAAGGAGGAGGAGGAGGAGGAGGAGGAAGGCCAGGTCTTGTGGGAAATGCAATCAGCAAAACACTGCTGGCATCTACTGGCATCCAAAGGAATGTCACTTCATTAATTAGTCCTGTCATTTGTCCATAAATTCACCTACAAGCTATTATAAGGCAGAACAATGGGAAAGCTCAGAGGGAACAGTTACACAGGCATGATGCTGCCACTTATGTCACAACACAACACAGAGCTTCAACCACAGAGACTATTTAGATCTATCTGTTGCCATTAAGGTGTGTATTCTGAGTTTACTGAGGCCGAGTGACAAGTGGTCCAGACAGCGTTGCCATGGAAAGGCAAGTACATTGAGATCACAAGCAGAATGACAGATAGACTCATCTCTGCTCATCAGCCCACCTTGCTGTGTCTAGTGTCACTGTCGAAGCAGCACAGAGCATTGTGGTCATCACATGCCCACACACACTGCCATAAAGGCGCTCGTGTGGAGGAGGCAAAAAAGTTGATAAAACTGTCTCCCCTCCATTAAAGGCACGCTGAAAGACCAAGGCTGGTGGTTCATGAACATTACATATTTTTCTTAAACATGTGAATGAAATCAGGTACATGGCTCAGGAGACTCCAGTTCATGTTAATGTGTGGACATATGGAGTGTTAAAGAGAGCATGCATATGTGTGCGTGCATGTGTCTTTATGTGTCTGTGTGCAAATCAATGTGGTCAGATGAGACCAAAGCAATCTTGCACAGTCAAAGGAGTCAACGGCAGGAGTGCAGTCAGGGGAATTGGCATGGAAATTAAAATCACCTAGCACTCGGATTCCATTAGTGTCCGTGCCGCGGCAGCGGAAGGACCTCTGACAATTCAGATACACACAGCGAAATTGGTTCGGTAGAGGGAGCGAGAAAGATGCCTTCATCAGGTGTGGCACGCTTGGCTTGCCAGTGGTGCGTGCGAAACCATGCAAATAAATGAACAAATAAGCAATTCAGCCAAAACATCACACTGCAACAGTAAGAGCAAATAGAGTAATAACGGTAGTCCCAAGAAAGGAAATAAATAAGGTTGAGTGTTGTTTTTCCAAATGACAACTGTTCTTAGTCTTTTCTCCTGAATGAAACAACACCTTGTTAAACAGACACATGACCATCGGAAGACACTGTTTACCTGCTTTGCTGGTGCAATATATTGCAACTGCGAGCTCAATATCAGGATAACGTCTTTGTGCCTCTGTGCTGGCCTGGAACTGTAATGAGGCTTTTTTTGAGTGGTATGTTTATTCTGCTTTACAGTTCCTCCTTCAGATCCTGTGGTGGAGGGGGGCCCTGTTGTACGTCTTAAGGCCCACACACCACACAACCTCACCTGCAGAGCCTCGGGAGCCAAACCTGCTGCTGAGATCACCTGGTACAGAGATGGAGAGGTCATGGAGACTGCAATTTATTCCAAGGTACAGTGAGAACAGATCTTTGCCCAGCATTATCATTCAATCACTAACACCCACACAATATTACAAAATGTAACAGCGGGCAGAAATAAATGCAAAGCTATTCAAAACAGAAATATTTTCTCTTAGGGTATAATACTCCCTTCTATTTTTCTTCCATTTCTCTTTATATTTTTCTCATCTTCCATGGTCTCACAGTTTTTTATCACCACCCTTCTCACAAGATTTGTTCTCTCACTCTGCAGTCCCCCACCCATTTTCAGTCATGCCTGACCCCCCGCCTCCCCCCTCACTTGCTAACCCCCCTCCACTCCCTTTTTGCTCGCTAATGCAGTGACACCACAGCATAACTGGAGCATGCCGAAGCTCAGACAGGCATGAGTGTTTCATACAGTAGACTGTCAGCCAAGAAGAAATCACGCACAACAATGCAGAAACACAATGGGGATGCGCCCAAGCATAAGCCAGCTATGGCTGGTAAAGTGTCACATTTTTCATGCTTTCTGACCACACTAAATGATGCTAAACACCACGTTTAAGAAGGCAAGAACCTGCAGCTAACAGGGCAGGAAGAGGAGAGGAGGAAAACAGAGTTAACTGGTGAGATAGCTTTGTGAAAAAGAGAATGCCAACATTAATAAGTGAAACACAGGTAGAAAATTTTTTTGTCCGAGCAAGGTGTGGTGACAGGGAGTGATGTGATTTGATCTAGCATAAAAATGCTTTTTGTGTGTCTGGCTGAAGAAGTGAAAGCCCTGGCCCATTGATTTGGCTGTCCAGGGAAAAGGCTCTGCTTGCCCTTGCTGGTTTCCAGAGATGTGTGACACTTCTGCCTCACTGTCACCACCCAAAAAACAGACACGCAGACACCTTCGTCATCACAGTTTTTTTTCTTTTGTGTATGTGTGCATGAGGAAGAGAGGGAGAAAGTGAGAGAGTAGTGAGAATCAGAATCTACACCTTTCCTCACTTAGGCGTATTGATTTCTGCAAGCAGTAAATAGATTTAAAAGATGATGACAAATAAGGTGCGCTGACGGGGAACACTCTCAGAAATGTGGGAACAGCACAATATCCCCTGCTGCATCATAAAATATACGATTTAACTGCCACGCCATAGAACAGGATGGCAAGTTTAATGCCTTACACATGAAAAAATAAGACCTGCAGTGGCATAGAAATATCCCTAAGAGACATAATCACAAATGGCAAGTGACTTGCTTGTGCAACACTGAGCTGATTTTCAGTTCGCCTCAATTGCAATGGAGACTCCTTTTAAAAGGACAGTCTGTAAACTGTTGCTTAGACTTCCAGCAACATCTAATGGTTACTCTGCGTCGGTGTCCGACTCTACAGACACTGATGGAGGATGGGAAGAGGGAGGTGGCTGTCAGCATGCTTCCAATGATCCCCGAGGACAGCGACTCTGGACGCACCTACACCTGCAGGGTTCTTAATCCAGCTGCCCCCGCTGGACGACAGACATCAGTCACCATCAATGTCCAGCGTGAGTGTTTCAGTAATAGATTATCTATATAAACCACCAATATATCACAGCACTATATTAGTGTTCTGTTGCATTGTGAAAAGAGCAGTGCTAGACATTAGATTACTAAAGCCAAATCTAAATCATATATTCATGTCAGTAACATGACCACTTTACTACTTGCAGACCCTCCTTCAGTGACTCTATCAGTCCAGCCTCAGACTGTGACTGAGGGAGCCAAGGTTCTCTTCATCTGCTCGGCTTCAGCCAATCCTGAAATCACTGGATACAGGTACCCATCCTTTGTTTTTATCTCGATTGTCCACTCCAGTTCTGCCACCCTGCACACAGAGCCAGAATGTATTAATGTCTATAAAGATACGGTACAGTCTTTTAGCTATTCCAAGATTTGCTTCAAACAGGCTGTCTAGAATAGAGAAAGCACCAAGCAAAGCAGTGCAAGGATGCCAAACATTTTCCAGGTACACTGAGCTAACTTTAACACACATGGCTAAGTACTTTCTCTGAACTAATGCAACTATATAATGTGATTATTCTTCTGTCCCAGATGGTCAAAAGGAGGAGTTCCTATCTCTGAAGCAAATGGGGACAGCCTCGAGGTGACAGTGGACTACTCCTACTTCACAGACCCCGTCTCCTGCGAGGTGTCCAACTCTGTGGGCAGCACCAATGTCAGCACCCTGGTCGATGTCCAGTGTGAGTTTAACTTTAGGCAAGCAGTGAATGTTGTGTGGTAAGCTGGGTAAGAGATTTTTTAGAGGTTTGTGTTATTTTAAAAGCAGTCTCTTATTGATTGCATCTGGCTGTCTGTGTTGCTTTGCCCTAGTTGGCCCCAGACTTCTGTCAGAGCCAAAGCCAGTGACGGTGGATATAGGGATGGATGCAGCCTTTACTTGTGCATGGACTGGGAATCCTCCTCTGACCCTGGCCTGGACCAAGCAAGGCTCCAGCGTGGTAAGTCAACACTAGTCAACAGCTCATCATGGTGGTAAATTTTAACACCACCCCTCAACACCATCCCTCCAGAGAGAAACATTCACACATGGCCTTGAGGCATGAGTCCTTCACACTTTCTTTTTACAGGCTGAATCTTCAACACCTCCTCTCACCATGCTCCCTCAGGGCTAAAGCCTCTGGCAGAAAACTCTGCCCACTGACAGATTCATACAGCATCATCAAGGCACATGACGTGCTGTCACAACTAACTCAGTCAATCAATCATTCAGTCAGTCAACCAGTGAGTTAAGGTGTGGTTCAAACTAACAGAATTACACCATGCACAGCAACTTTTAGAGCAGCGTCTCAGCTTTTTAGACACTAAAAAGGCCTGACTGCACTTGAGTATCCATTTTCTCAAAGTCGATTTCGTAGGCGGAACAAATGGGACATTTCCACCTTTACTTTACATCATCCTGGTAAAAGTCTTTCAGTGCACACACCATCAGTGGATACATCCCATAGGAGCTTCTCTCCTGGCAGCTAATATAATTTCTGAGGCAGAAGTGCTGCGGGATGGCGTAAGCGATGCTGTCATTTCAAAGAATGAACGCTTTCAGCACCTCTGAGGGAAACGCTGCAGCCATTTTTCTAATCCACCCACTGCCACTGTCCCACACTCAGCCACGAGTAATGGATTAATTGGGCACAGCTTGATGGAATGACAGGATCAATGAGTTAAGGAGTGAGAGAGTACAGCAGCTCCAAAGGCTACAGCCCACTCACACCACAGTATGCTCCGTTCTGTCCTCACTGTTTTTAATTACAGCAATCTCCCCGGCAGCATGGTTACTCAGCGGTGGCTTGGTGGCTTGAGTGCTTAATGCTGTGATTACAGCTCTTCACAATGAAATTAAACTCAAACCAGAAGCATTTGTTACAATGGTCAGCCCACCTCTGTGCTGCCTCCACAGTGAGTGGGCCACTGATAAAAGTCTCAGTCTCCTTTGTCTGCCTCTACTCCCCATCGCCTCACTCTGTCCCCCAGCACACATCTCACTTGTCTCACTGGATCTCTCACTAGGTGCTCAGTAATGGTAACACCTTGCAGCTGAAGGCTGTTACCCAGGAGGATGCTGGAACATACACCTGCAAGGCCATCGTGCCCCGGATCGGCGTCGCAGAAAGAAATGTTATTCTAACTGTAAATGGTGAGTGGCTTCTTTTCAGAGTGTGTGAGGTTGCTTGTAATGTTTTGACCAATCTTTTGAATAAATAGCATGAAAATTAATATCCGACAGCTTGGTATTGGTCAGTATTTCAAAATATCTTTATTTTATTTATTTATTTTTTTACATTTTTCTGCTCTGCTCTGCTCTCTGTGTTTCCTTCTTCTTCACACCAGGTCCGCCTATCATCACAGCAGATGCCACACAGCATGCTGTGAAGCACTCCAAGGGCAAGCTGGAGTGCCGGGTGGGAAGCAGCCCCCCACCTGACAAGATTGTAAGTGAGCCTTTCAGTTGTGTTGTACATCGTTCATTTATGTTTAGGAGCTTACATACTTTATGAAACTCGCAGCCACACCCACTTAAGAGCGAGTGATCACTCAGTGTAACTTCACCCCTGATCTCACCATCACACCTTTGCAGCAGCACATTTCCACCTCCCACCCTTCCAAATACATATACACACATTTTCAAAACTAATTACATAGACACTGACTGGAGAGATTGGAGAGTTGGGGGGAGCTGCAGGAGACTGGATTCCTGTGGTTTTCAACCAAACTGCATTCAATTAGCGGCCCAAGAGTCATCACTCGCCTGACCCTGTTGAACTGCTGTGTGCACGCTGGGCTGAGAGAGGATAATTAGGGTGTGAGAAGGAGTGAGAGACAAGTGCCCTGCTGGCCCTGCGCTAGAGACAGCAGAGACGAGTCTTATTTCATAGTGCAGCCACCCAACCCTCCTTAGGCCTCACCTACAGGGCAGATGTGGGAGGCAGCTTAAACATGAGCCTATGAGCTATATCAGCCACAAAGCACCTCAGAGGTTGGCAGAGAGAAAGAAGAAATGAGAGAAACTGGTGTTCATTCAGCGGCAGGCAGGGGTCTAAGGATAAACAGCGCTGCAAGCCTCTGCTTTGCTCACCAGTGAAAGTGACTTACTCAATGTGGTCTGTTCCCTTCTTTCCTTCCATAGGTGTGGACCTTTGGTGACATGAGCCTATCTTCTGGTTCATCCGGTCGTTACTCAGTGCATACAGTAACCAGCGACCATGGAGTCCTGTCTTCTCTGGTGCTATCTGAGACTCTGGCACAGGATTTCCAGCTACGCTACAACTGCACTGCTTGGAATCGCTTTGGCACTGGCACCGCCCTTGTCACACTGAAGGAGCAAGGTATACACTGACACAAGTAATAATCCCCACCAGAGCCCTTTAGAAGCATTATTCTCGGTCCTTGCTGTGAAGCTGGCCAAATTAGGAGAATGCAATGCTTCTGACTTGCTTATCTTAATTATACTTCTCTAATCAATATGATTTAATCAGCAGATGGTTCCTTTAATGAATATCTTTGCCCAATAAAATAGATATTAATTGGGGACAGGAGTCAATTAGAGAAAGCAACGTGTTTACGCTTCAACTCATATTTTCCATCACTGTCCTGTCTCAGAAGCAAGTCCAGTGTCTCAGGATGAAGCCAATTTAAGTTATCTTAAAATTAAACAACAGTACTTTTAAACTAATGCTACTGGAAGCCTTTGTTGCAGCAGACACCAAATATAAGGTCCTCACCAGTAATTTACATCAATGTAGCAGAGTGGTGTCTCCAGAGAAATGGCCAGTGGTATCTCCTGGAATCTCTAATTAGATTACTGTCTATTGCTTCATTGCATGTCAGGCCTTGTTACCCTCCTTTCAGAGAGATTAGAGACAATAGCCAGGCTGTAGGATGCTGGACTGCCGACATGAGCATACTGTAAGCCCTGACTTGTGAGCAGGCCCAGTGAATTATATAGGCACTGGCATTTCTGGGATTAGCAAGACAAATGAATTGAGCTCTTTCTTTCATTTGCTCTTATCTGCTTATTCTTGACACTGGCACTTATGCTATACCATCTCTCATGTCATCCCTCCCCATCTCTTGACAATGATCTACCCCCACCCGCTCTGCCACATTTTTTATTACTGTTGTATTACAGAAGCCCTGCCTATGTTGATAATTGTTGGTGGAGCAGTAGGTGGAGGCTGTGTCCTGCTCATCTGCGTCATCACTCTGGTCTCCCTCTGCTGCAGGCATACAGGCAAAGGTGAGCTCAATGGTTAGTATGGGCAAGAGGGTCAACACACCGGTCTTCAAGTGAAACAGATTACAATCTTTCACTTGTGACCTAAAACTGAACAATTTTCTGCCTTTTCCCTTTCCATAGAATTTTTATGTCATATTTAGTGTAGAAGTCTACATGGTACTGTCAAATAAAGCACTTTTCAATTCCCATAGGTAAAAGGTGCACTCGTCTTTCCAAGAGTGACATCAGAGTGCAGATTGTTCACAGTGATCACAATGCTACACGTAGCAATGATGATGAGGAGGATGTCAAAGAACCCATGGTAAGTCTCTTTGTTCACCGTTTCTGTTTGCACTTACACATTAATACTGAAACATACGGTAATGCCCAGACCTTTTTGTTTTTATTCAAGTGGGGTCTTGTTCAACTCAGTAATTTTTCAAAAATACTTGGTCTTCCCTCAGGCTCCAAACAGCAGCGAATCTCCTGGGACATCACGCACAGAACACAGTGACCTCCTGGAAGAGGAGGAGGATGAGAGATCAGACATAAAGGTAATACTTTAAATAGCAAGTTTGCATTATCTATATCTATTATACACAATATAGGATTATGCAAAGCACAATTTTTTTTCCTCCTCTCACAGGATCCCACCAATGGCTACTACAATGTCCATGGCCATGAAGACCGTCATATTCGCAGCAGTGGATTCTCTGAATATGTGCCCAACTCTCGGCCAGTCTACACTCCATCACAGCTGCCCTCCCCCAGCCCCATGTACGGTCAACATGGCACCCAGCCTCGTGTCTATGATTTCTCCCAGCGATATGCAACCACCACAGTGAGCAGAACCACATACGAACAGCAGCAAGCCACCCAACAGCAGGCTGCTCAGCCTGCCAGTATTTATCCCACTGACCCCCTCTACAGTGGCTCCGCCTACCTACCTGCTACCTATGGTCGCGCCTTCACCAGTTACGTTAAGCCCGCTTCGTATGAGAAGGTTGATGCATATGACCAATCAGATCAGGCCAGCAAGGTGTCCAGCTCATCCCGCTTCTCATATGCTTCTTCACAAGTGTCCTCCCAGCAGTCTGACTATGGCCGACCTTCACAGCGTATGCAGACTCATGTCTGATTAGATTGAAAAAATAATAATAATTTGGAGAAATACAAGTGCAGGAGCAGTGAGTAGCTAACCAATGTCACCTCCACATACATGTGTGGATGGACTAACACAGAGACTTTCTTTACTCAGACAGTCCTTTGAGGATATGTGTGGACAGCATTTGGAGGCGGTCACACGATTTAGGTTATGGAATAACCAACCTGTTTGTTGTCACCAACAGTAATGATAACCGCAGAGCTCCTGAGCTGGAGAATTCAGAAGGTTGCGATGTCTGTGTCAAACCTTACACTGATTACATTGACTAAACTGATTCCAGTTTGATACCTCGCCAGATTATCTCTATACGATAACCACCCAGACCTGTGGAGACCCTGTCAGTGCAAGGGCCATCTAGAAAATAAATCAAGTGCACCTCCTACGGTAAATGTGGGTGGCCGAAACGATCGGGGTTGTTGTTTACCTGCATTCCAGAGTTTACTTTATGGCAACACTAAATGTCAAACATGAGTGCTAAAATACTTTGAAAGAAGATTTTACACATTTGAGGAAAACAAACTGATATGAACAACCTATTGTTGTCTGTCATTTGGTGTTTTGTTGGCATGCGAAAGGAATTCTAAGCACATTTGTGTCTCTATCCCTAACACAATGCTGAGCTATTCATAGAGACAGATATATACAATTCCGCACAACAGGCTAGCTCTACTGACCAACAAGTGCTACAGGCACTGTACTGGATGAAGAGTCTAATCAGCGGCGGAAAATACTTCTGGTCCAAGCTGTATTCCTGGAGCTTCTTCTGATAAAATCCCTAACAAGTTGGACTTGAGATATGAAGAGAATGAAGGACTAAATGTAACAGTGTGTTGAACCAAGATGGACAAAATAAGGCCATGAAAACCCAAAGATGGTGATAACTGTATAGGAGAAAACAGGGGCTGAGGCTGAATACTGCTGTCCTACCCCTGGTGCTGTCTTCTACTGTGTTTTCTGATTGTAAAATAAGGAGTAATGCTATTAGCAGAACAATCAAAAGTGGTGGCTTGGAAAATGGTGGCAATCTTTAAATAAAAATGAAAATGAATGCGGCGTCAACTTCGGCAGGCTCAGGTGGGGTAAGAGGTCAGTCCTAATGGTGGAGTTTACACTGAAGTTTTACAACTCAATCAAATTGTCTTAATATGTTTACAAGAAACAGTACTACCCTGAAACACTAAGTATCTGTACAAATGGCTGAGCCGATACCTTCTCTCTGTTGCATGCAGATTATGTGTCTAGTGAAAATCTTCAACATTTATATTCATGTCCATTTCATGTTCTGTACCTGGCCCAGTTACATTCCACTTTCTGGATGTTTCAGTGCGGACGCCTGTACTGCCATTTGTCTAAAAAGCTCTTACCAGGCAGCCTGATGAGAGAACAAATGCCACTTAAAGTGAGGAGGCAAACATCATCGCTTGTCTTTATTTTTATATTTTATATAAGCCTTAATGTACAGCGTGTAAGCTGCTCTATTGTAAAGTATCTTTATATACATATGTATCTTTCTTGGTTCATTTATTTGGGTCCACAGATTTTCTTCTCTAAGTTGGTCATCAATCACTGAATGCCATTAATATGCCGTTTTTGGAACATGACTAATTGCCATTGGTTTATTCTTTTAATAATGTATTAAGAATTTTATTTGCTAAAAATGAGCTATCATTGCTTGTACCTTTGTACACATATTTATATTTAAATAAAACCCATTTCCGATAAAGAACTGGCTGGTGTGAATAGTGAGAATTGCTCAGCCTGGTGAGTAAATTCATCGGGCATGAGGAACAGCGACAAACAAAGCTTCCTGCGTAGCAACAGTGATGAATACATAAATTAGCAGCTCTGTCTATGTTGATTTTCCTATTCCCCCAGTGGTGTGCTGCTTTTAATGAAGACAGATAAGATAGTAGAACCCCCATTGTATGTGTAACCACGTCGTGAAGCCGCTGTGCCCATCTCATAGGGTAATAGGATAGAGCTGTGACAAAGGTAGGCATTATTTGACTACGAGTTCATCTTGTCACCCCTGTTCCCCAGGTAGGCACACTGTTCACGATGGGGAGGGGAGTTACATGCTCATTACACTTCTGCTGTGAGAAGGGACAAGGTCTTACAAGACATTACATTGTGCATAATAAATGTAAACAAGACCCCATCAACAACAAATAATACAAGCAATGCAATTTGGTACTGAGGAATCAGATAAAACATTTTATTTTCATGACTCTTTCTTATAAAAACATATGCAAACAAAACAATACAAAAGGATACAACATCCATAATCACAGTCACAGTGTATAATGTTTATGAAAACATGTTCTAAAAGTTGTGACCATCCCTTGCTTTCTGAAAACTATACAGTACATTCACACTCACATAGTTTAACTGTAACGCTCTATGGATTCAATATAAAAAGGTCCACTGAGCAAGATCCTCAACTAATTTCCTTAAATTTTTTCCCCCTCAGTAAATAATACTAATGCAGATCTTTGGTTTGCTTATCCAGCATAATATTTCCGTGAGGTGAAGCAAATCAAGTAAAAGAAAGCATGTGGTTAAATCTTAGATTTGAAAGTTGATTGAGCTGTTCGTGTTCAAAGAGAAAATTCTCATGTGGTTAAGAACTCATTGCATTGTTCTGGTAACTTGTGAAAGCCCCATTGGTTTGCTTTGGCTTTGAGGTGTGTATCTCAACTAGAAATCCATGTAAAAGCCAACTGCTTCTCATCCTCAGGCTGAAAACTATTTAAAACCGAAGCGTTACTTCAGTCTCATATTAGTTTTCTCTCGAGGACCATGCTGGTTGGTGTCTGTTTTAGCCCACAGACTACTTAACATTACTGCTGGCGTATTTCCAAAACAAACCATGGGCTTTTAGATTGATTAATGCATTTTCTACTTTCCAGGCAGTTTGTTGTTTTTCATTAATTTTAGTAGAACACAATATGAAAATGCCCCTGTGTGGATGAAAGCACCATGTTGTTTTGGTTGTTTTTTCCTCTTCTTTGTCAGACTTCTGTTATCACCACATGTTAATGCAATTGTCTCTGCAAGCTGATATTTGTATTCTACAGATAAACACAGACTAATGGCTGCCTGGCAGATAGGTAGGTAGATAAAAATGCTATAATCGGTTGAAAAACCAGGGCAATGCTTTGGAAAACGGTCAGCTGTTTTAAATGAGTATTTTGTAGGAAACAGGCTAAATGTTCCTGTGCTTTAAAATATTGGAAAAATAAAACCCCTAATTTATCGCTATACACGGCATGAAACCACTGGCAAAATGCCAAATTCACTGCAGCCCAAAAGCATGAAGGCATCTCACCCTTTAAGAAATACATAATACTAAGTCTTAACAACATTTTAAAATTCATAAAATGTTCCAATGTTGCATCCATCTCAAAAGGTAAAATTTTACAAATACTGGGAAAATGGTTGCCAAAATTTACATATTTCATTATTTATAGTGAGAACCACACACTAGTAAGAATTGGATGGGGATAAAAGACACTGATTTTTATACCTTTAAAACTATACACGTGTGAGTCACTGTGGTTTATGTGGACTTAAGTTGGGGAAAAGGGGGCTTGCAAATAAAGTGCTCCAAGTCATTCATGTGAGTAGCTGAGTCCGTGTCCTCAGTTTGCTGCTAAATGAAGAAACATGTCCTGAATCAGACTGAAATGTTCCTCCATTATTTTTAGCACTTTGATGTCATTTCCCGCTCTACATACCTCACTGATCCTCATAACATCATCAAATTCCTGCCTCCTTTGTCACCCAGTCTCTCAGCTTGGTGACGCGCGAGTAGACACCGGGCTTGTTCCTACGAGCGCAGCCCTCGCCCCAGCTCACGATACCGGCCTGGAACCACTTCCCACTCTCCTCAAAACACACCAGGGGGCCTCCAGAGTCTCCCTGGTGAACGTAGTCAGGGGAGAACAGTTATTAGATTGGGTTGGGATGTGACAGCATGATAATTACGAGTGGAGAACATGTCGTATGATCTCACCTGGCATGCATCGACTCCTCCAGTCAAGAATCCACTGCAGAGCATCCTGGAGGTGAGTTGGCCCTCGGTGACCACGTTACACACCGTGTCATTGATGATTTTCACAGATGCCTTCTGTAGCAGCTGTGTCGGTTGACCTGCAAGAACAGGACAAAGGGGTGAGCGTGGTGCCACGTGACCTCTGTGCTTGTCACTAACATCAAAAGGTGTTAATGGGCTGGATGAGTGTTAGCTAATGATAGTTTAAGAGCCTTCCCAGGAAAGCTAATGTCTGACTTGATATATACATGGAAGAAGGCTTAATGGAATAGAGCAGATTAGAAAAAGATAAAAGAAAATGGAGGGGTTGAGCAGAAGAGAGGTATGTCATGATGGGAGAGAAAAACAAATGAGAGGGACATTAAAGAAAATAAAGAATTAGGATGAAGGGAGAAAGAGAAGAAGAAGAAAGCAGGCAGGGAAAGAAGTTGAAGGATGGACATGAATAGCTCACTGTAAGAAGGATGGGGGTGGTGTGGGATATCTTAATTTTGATGCGAGTTGGATATACATAAAAGAAATACACAACTGAAGAGTGGGTTAGCCATAATTGAAGAATAACAGTATAAATGTTGAAACCAGTATAACGGTTACAGTGGAGGAAAAAAAAAAAAAAAGTTCACTGCAGTTCTACCCAGAATCACCAGTTCATGCATAATACCTCCTTCTCTGAGCGCGCCCCAGCCTGTGACCCAGCAGGACATGCCTGCAGGGAAGACGTGGGAGGGAGAGGGTAGGCAGATGGGTTGGATGGTGTTACTGAACTTCAGTGGCTCGCTGAGCTCCAGTAGTGCAATGTCATAGTCAAAGGTCATACGGTCGTAATTCGGGTGGGTGATGATCCTTTTCACTGAGCGGCGCAGTACGCCATCCTGTTTGTACTGGTCTTGCATGCCACTGTAGGTCTGCCAGTTCATGGCAACATGGTTCCTGTGTTAACATGTACAGCATCATGGGGCAGAGGTTCTGTTTCTATACATGCATAAAGTAGTATGGATGGATGCAATATCACAAGCACATATGCTACTTTTAAGGTTGTGAGGTTTACTTTCTGAGACAGCATCAGAAAGGTGCTGATTTAGTGAAGAGGTTATAATATGAAGCAATTCAGTACAAGACCACCATAAACTACAGCCTCAAAAATGACAGCTCTAACAGTCTCAATAAAAGTGAATATTATAAGAAGCTACTAGCTGCCACATTATTTCATAGGATGGCATTGAATTTGCATGATATTTTACTACTTAGGCTAAAAGATATGGTATATGATGATATACAGTACTGTAAAAACTGAACTGAAGAGAACTGCAGAAAAGAAAACCTTATTGGTGGAAAATACTCTCAAATTAAATAAACAATAATTACATAAACAATATCAGCACTAGCTGTGAATCTGAAATTACCATATTCCCTGCTCAGTTACAACAGAAAGTGGCTCAAGTTGACCAGCATGGCTAGTGCGCCACCTACAGGACACTGATGAATATAGCTGCATGCCTTCATGGGTGAGATGCAAATTTAATTTTCTGAATTAACTCTGTCATCAGGGGTCAGTTTTCAGACCTTTGTATATAAATGGTCTTGTTTTCCACAGTTCTGTTACTTAGCTGCACAATTCATATGACAATACATTTAATAAAATGTTAAATTACATGGGAAATCATAACAGTTTATAGACAAATAGAAAAGAGGGAAACTGCCTTTCACATGTGTACGAGTGTTATAGATGTTCAATGTGGAACTCACTCCGGGTCGCTGGTGACAAAGCAATGGGAAGCTGAGAGGAGCCACTTGTCAGAGATGATGGAGGCACCACAAGCGTGTCCATTGGTCTGGAAGTGAAGGCTGACCTGCCAGGGCCACTCGCCCAGCTCAGCGTTCTGACCCCCCACGATGCGGTTCAGATAATAAGGCCTGGTGCCACAATCTGTTATTTGTGTGATGAGACAAGAGAGGAACCCAAAAAATAAATAAATAAATCTGAAAGAGGGATTAAGTTGACTTGAAGCCATCATGGCGCTGGCCTTGGCTGTGAATGGTACTAAGCCTCTTTGGAATCCTAATAAGGCACACTGACATATTAGCTGATCCAAAAAAAAAAAAAACTTCAGAGATGCCAAGAGGTGCTTTCAAAGAAGAATGAAATAAATAAGTAGTCAAGGCCTGGGGCTCTTTTCTAACAGGCAGCCCAGTGCGCAGTACAACCCAGCTCTTCTAGAATCTCTTCTAAAATTTTTAAAAAAGAGGTGAAGAAATTAAAATATTTCTTACCGCAGCTGGCCTCATCCGAGTTGTCAGAGCAGTCACTAACACGATCGCATTCGGCATTCACTTTGTTGACACATTCCTGGTTCAAACACTTGAAGCTGAATTCAGAACAGATACCCGGAGCTACAGTGGGGTGGAGACAGATCCCAAAATCAAAACACATAGCATACTTCAATCAAGGTGTTAGAGTTTTTGAGGCAGAGCAAGTTTAACCAGTAAAATACTATGCAATCAGCAAGGCTTTAAAGTGAGGCTTGAATGCACAATGCATAGTGATTGAGGAGCAGACTGCATTGATTGGGCGTATTGATTGGGGTTGAGGTCTAATATCGCTCTTTATTCACAGAAGTGAAAAATCAAAAGGAAATGCAAGAGTGCCCTCTGCGTAGTGTATGACAGGGTGAGTGAAAGGGAAATTGATAAAGAGTGAAGGTGTGAGTATGAGGGAATTAAAGACTGAGAGGAAAACGCATTACATTGAAAAATACTTTTAATTAAGAATTAAGTCTCCAGTGGAGCATGTTTTTCCAAACCGAAAAAAAACCCTCTACTGAGCTGTGGATGAAGGTTAAGTGCTTAATGTAGAACATGCTTAGAATGACAGGCTAAGGAAGACAAGACGAGCTGCCACTCACAGTCTTTACAAGAGGCCTCGTCGCTTCCATCTGTACAGTCCTGCTTTTTGTCACACACAACGCCTTGTGGCAGGCAGTCTCCGTTCCCACAGCGCCACTCGTTCTCCTCACAACCTGGAGACAAAGAAACAGAGTGAAGAGGAAATTATAATAGAATAAAGATGAAAACTTGAATAAGGAATTCAGGCAATGCTTCAGAGGGACATTAGCGGTGCAGCCATGTTGGACATCAAATCTGTCTCCATTCTTCTTGCTTGTATTACACATGATTAAGTGTCCAGAGGATGCAGAGAAAATTGGGCAAGGCTTCAAACAAACTCCATTACTGATAAAATAATGACTTCACACAGCCCAGGAGTCAGTGACCAGAGCATTAGCAGTGATGTTCCTTTAATGTTAGTACAATTAACTTAGCATTAGATAAGAGTTGGATCCCCTAAAGAGTGCTTTAAGGGACGGGGATACTTACCGCAACGTTTCTCATCGCTCCCATCTCCGCAGTCATTGACACGATCACACACCCACATTTTTGGCTTGCACAAGCCATTCAAACATGAAAACTGGTCCTTTTCACAGTCTGAGGTGAAAGAAATGCAGTGTATTTAGCAATGAGGAGCAACAGAGGAAATGTAAATATGGATTATTTGAAAATGTATGTTTTATATAAATGAGATAATTACAGAAAGATAATGATTGTAGCCTTAAGTCAGAAGAGAAGATCAAGACCATTCATGTCTGTACGTAGAATATGAAGCTACAAACAGCATAAGGACTTGAAATCTTTAGCCTGTCTG
Source organism: Monopterus albus (assembly GCF_001952655.1). Lineage (NCBI taxonomy): Eukaryota > Metazoa > Chordata > Actinopteri > Synbranchiformes > Synbranchidae > Monopterus > Monopterus albus. The sequence continues at coordinate 212,271 of NW_018128112.1, read as the reverse complement.
AAAGTAACAAAATCTGTCTTCTACCACCTTTATGTTCACTAATTAACACATTAGTTTACTTAACTTGCATTAAAACTTGTACATAGATAAAACGTCTAGGGTGGTGGAGAATCTTCTGGAATGCGTGACGGTTGAATTACTTTTGGAAAAAAAGAAAAATGTTGTAATAAGATGTATTTATAGAGCACCTGGAGTCAGCATAGAAAAATTTAATGACTGGATGGAGGAGAACTACTCGACAATAAGTCAAACTAATGTTCATATGTGGTGACTTCAATATAGATTTGTTAAACCCTAACAAGCACTCAGGAACTGAGGAGTTTATTAACACATTATATAGATGCAGTTTATACCCCAAAATTACAAAACCAAGTAGAGTAACAACCCAGCATGCAACACTAATAGATAATATATTTACTAATGATATTGA